>NC_045453.1:52526848-52610129 GCF_002776525.5 Piliocolobus tephrosceles | reverse complement strand
CGCTGGTTCTTTTGTACCCACTCTGGTGGTCTTAGAAAAACAAATCAATTACCTAACTCTTTGGGGCCTTGGTTAACTCAGTCTAAGTGAATCATATAAGATCTTGAAGTCTTTTCTAGCTTTAAGTTTTTAGAAATGCAGACAATGATGAGGCATAATGATCAAAACATTGTCTTGTGAGAAAATCTTTCAGGATAAGAAATTTCTTTGCTTTTAGAACAGCATATTTTGATCCAGAAATCAGCAACTCGTAGACTTTTTCATGTCCTCTTTAGTTTGGTCGGTTTATGTAGGACATTCTCTTAGGGTCCCACTCATGTTCCCTCAGCCCTTCCTGGAGGTCATTTGCTGTGTCATTTGCTGTGGGCAAAGGCAACAAACTTTGCCCAGGTGCAGTGCAAGGAGAGTTGATGCTGCAGGAATAATTCTCATCTAATGATGGATAGGAGATAATTAAATATACCAGTGCCCCCCTCAAGAAAGACAATTCTCAAGTGTCTCTCAGAAGGTCACCAATGGGATTGAACCCCAGTTGCCTATTGTGGTATCCCATTCATTAAAACACACTTTCTCGACTTTGTTCTCCTCTTTGTCTTATTTCTTCACTCTGCCATGTTGACATCCCTGGGATCATCTCCCAAATAAAGTATTTGTGTCTAAGTCTTTATTCGAGCTCTTCTTTTGGCAGCATCTACACCAAGACAATGTACTCATCTGACTTGGAAACACAACTCAATACACACACATTTGAAGGATCAAATGAACTGATTTTCCTGCACAATGTGGATTTGTACTGTGTCATGTCACTTCCACAAAATTTCTCCTGCTTGTACGTTTTGTATCTGCTTCAGATCAATTTGATCTTTTCTCTGCCTGGAATTTCATTACCATTTTTTTTCGATGACACTGGACTCTTCATTCAATCAGTTTGACCAAGCAGTCTGAACTCATTGGGTTGTTAACTTCATGGTATGATTTACTTTTCCACTGATTGCTACTAAATGTGTTCTTCCCCAGGGATAAAGGGGACATGACTGTAACTCAGTCTGATTCCATCTGTCTAATCTAGTTTAAAAATCAATCTCATTCTAATTCAAAGATCATACATCTCTCCTTTGCTCAAGTTAAACTTCTACTAGAGGAAGAGGTAGCAACTGGGAGGTAGTGGCAGGATACAGGGTGTGCTCTTGTATTCTCCCTTTCTTTCTCTTCAATACCTTCTTCAAATCATGGGGTCTCACATGAACACTTGGCTCTATTCTATGTGGACCAGTGGGGAAGGGAGGTTCCAGTAAGCTAGCTGGCTGTAGTCAGCTGCCTTGGGGATGCTATTGGAGGAAAGGGAGAGGACTGAGTCTCATTTTGGTTCCACTAAGAACTACAGCTTCTGTTTCTTGGAGTGGTCTTTGTGTAGATGACATGTGGTTTTTAGAGTAAGGTCAGCTCCAACTTGACCCTGTCTCCATGCAGAAAAGCAATCATATCTCCCTTCAGTTGCCCCCATGGTGCACTCCTCCAAATCACTCTGCAGGTTGGGCATCCTGTTACTTAGTTAAGTGGTTTGACACATTCCCTGCTGTCCTCTCCATGTCCCATCAAACATACTCAAGGGAACTCCATGTCTTCTTCCATGTCCAGTAAAGGCAGAGGAGATCTGTCCAGGGGAGGTTGCCTCCACTTTTGTCTGCCCTGATACGCCATAGACAATACCTTTTTTTCATCCTGCTAGCTCAGACTACTCCCTGAGGGTTTTCACCTTTCAACATTTCTGGATGGGAAATAGGCTGTTTATATACAAGTTCCCCCACCCCCCAACTTCATGAGGTCAATATTAATATCCTCCTTGTCTACCAAAGTGGAGGAAAGAGCCAAACATTCTCTTCTAGGCTCCCAGAGAGCTCTCACCACACCCTCTTGAATCCAGGTTCTACTATAAAGACACACGCACATGTATGTTTATTGTGGCATTATTCACAATAGCAAAGACTTAGAACCAACCGAAATGTCCATCAATAATAGACTGGATAAAGAAAATGTGGCACATATACACCATTAAATACTATGCAGCCATAAAAAAGATGAGTTCATGTCCCTTGCAGGGACATGGATGAAGCTAGAAACCATCATTCTCAGCAAACTATCACAAGAACAGAAAACCAAACACCGTATGTTCTCATTCATAAGTGGGAGTTGAACAATGAGAACACATGGACATAGGGAGGGGAACATCACACACTGGGGCCTGTGAGGGGGTGGGTGGTTAGGGGAGAGATAACACTAGGAGAAATACCTAATGTAGGTGATGGGTTGATGGGTGCAGCAAGCCACCACGAGATGTGTATACTTATATAACAAAACTGCACGTACTGCACATGTCACCCAGAACTTAAAGTATAAAAAATAAATAAATAATAATTAAAAAAAATCCCTCAGATCAGTTTTGCATCTTTGGAACAGGGAAGTAGAATGAGTCTTTAGCCCTGAACCTGGCTTTCCTTGAACTTGGCCTTCCAGAATACAGTAATTTTTTTTTTTCAGTAGTGGTATCGATATCACCATCTTACACTCTTTACAATCTCTAGGGATGGATATATTTGTCTTTAGGTCACGTCATCACAATGTTACATACAACTTTGTACCAACTCATTTGCACTCCCCGATATCACAAAGAAATCATTCTTGGTTACCCAAGAAAATAAATTTGGGAAATCACTGTTTCCAATAACACAATGGGGAAAAGGCAAACATTTATTTTTATTTGCAAATGCAGTTTCTGCCAATAGTTAGTGCTCACAAAACCTTTTAAGCTACAGTAACTTTTGGTAAACTCAATGAACTTTAAAAAATACCTGATGGTAAGAAAATTACAGAAAAATTTCCATTACACTGTCGAAAATGTTTGGAATCCAAAATCCACTATTTTCTGCAATAGTTTTTAATGTTTGTTCTGGTTTAAAAAAGATTTTCTTTTTCTTTTCTTTCTACTTCTACATAGTCCTGGTTAAATTAATACAATCTGTCTCATGAACATTTAGGACTGCAATTTTCTGGATTTAGATTGTTTTTATTCTCACATATTTATATTAATACTTTAATATTTTACATAAAACATTGATTTGCTGTGTTTTATGAAGCAAATCATAGATCCTATTTATGGAGGCATTTCCAGTTTGAAGGAAAACTGAAAATCTAATCAGTAGAAGGTCATTTTATGCCTTTTTTTCCTTTTTAGCAGTAATAAATAATTAGCAACCTATTAATTACAAAAATTCTTAATTATGCTTAGAGCAACCAGAGCGCTATCACAAATTTAAATTCATATTTGTTACAGTATATGAAATAGTTAAGAAAAGCCTCTGTTTTTCCAGTTTGGTAACAAATGGCTTTTGTCTGATGCATAATTAATAGAAACTAATGATGACTATGTAGCTCTTCCAGAGTTTTAAAGGCAAATCTATATTGGCCTACAATTAACATGCAAATTCATCCAACAAGCAACACAAAATGTATTGTAGTAGTCATTCATTTTATCAACATTCAAGAAGATCTAGACAGCAGCACGACTCTCCTATGTCGGAAACACATTATAACATGGGCACAACTGAAGTCAGATCATACCTGGTAAAATACCCTCTTGCTAATTCGTCCTCCAGAGTCAATTCAGACTTCCAGCACGATACATGAACAATAGCGATTAATACTGTGGTACAAAGGTAAATACAGACAAGAGTTTGGTGTGCTAGCATACAGAGTTTTAAAAATGGTGACAAACGAAACCAAACGTCTTGCCCTGTTCTCTCCTCTCCCTTTGTGAGCCCGGAATTCTCATGGTCTCACTGAAACATTCTATTTTGGGAACTGAGTCCAATGATCCTAGCACTGAAATTGCTCCCTGGGAAGGAAATTCGGCCACAAGGGAACATTGTACCCATTTGAGAAAGGGCACTGAGGGAAACATTGTGGTGTGCAAAAAATGGTTTGCTACTAGAGGCGTTGATGGAAAACGTGATTTTTAAAAATATTTAGGTTTATCCCAAGGAGTGGTATACTGTGGCTCAAATTTTATTTCATTATTTTTGGTTGGATTAATGAAACGTGCACACTATCACCATCACTCTTAATTCTTCTTCCATCAAATAAGACACTTGTTAGGATAAGAAAGATATTTTACTAAAGCTGACGGTGATTGAGAGTCATTCAGTATTCAAAGTTCCTAAAGAATCATTGGTTCTCTTAAAGGGATAAAAAAGTAGGAAAGGCTTTGTTCAAACTCCTGCTAGTAAACAAGTATTACTTCAACTGATACAATGACTACATGACATCAAAGTACTATAAATTATCAAAACTATCGTACAGAAAAATTACAAATTCGTTGCAAAATACATTATACTGCTACCATTAAGAAAAAAGTGCTTTTTGTTTTCCTTTCTTTTTTTTTTTTTTTTTTTTTTGCCAGAAAAGTATTCTTTCAATATAGAAAATCCTACATGTTACCCTGCATGTGGCTAGGATATATCATAACGGAGTTTGTACTGAGTCCTTCTGATTTGCTGGATGAAGGGCTGAAAAATGTATTAATGACTTATTAAAGCCATGCTCCAAATGACCACGCCAGCTGTCAGTGGAGAGATGCCTATTTAAGACACAAGAAGATGCCCTGGTCTGTCGAACCCTGCCGGTCATCACACTGTCCCACCAATTGGCTGGTCTAGAATGCACAGGCCTTTTGCATGTTCTGTGTTTCCTTTTGTTCTCCTGAATTATTCTCATGTCCTCATCTAGCTTTGCCACCTACACGAATCCTCTGCTCAGTGATGCCTGTATTGTCTCATGAGGGGGACGATGCAAGATGGTGGACCTGCTAGTTTTAAGAATGGATGTCCGAGGAGTTCCTGGGCCGTTGCTCTCTGAGAGGGCTCCCTCACCAACATCAGGTCTAGGAATCCCCGGAGCACTGAAGAAACCTGTGGAAACACACAGATACCAATCTGAGGACTAACACAGACACCTAACCCAGTCCCCAAAATGTTTTCCCCATTCATCCTATCAACAACTTCAATTCCAGAAAGTTATCTTAAGGAGAAAGAGGTTATGAAAGCGAAAGCAGGTCTTGCCTTTAAAATTCCACTTTTTCCTTACCTTTTTCAAGTTTGAAATAATAGGTGTAAATGACAGATCAACTAAGAATGAAAACTTATTTACTAAATACAATAACAGTGGCAATCACACTGATAAGAGCAGCTATTACAAAATGGTTAGTATGTGCAGGTGCTGGTCACACATGCTTGATGAAGCATAGTAAAAACAGGAAGCCGTTTTATTTTTCTAACAACTGCAACCACACAGGCTCTGTGGAGTCCCTTTCTTTAAGAGAAACAAGCTCTTGTAAGGATATCTAATACATCTCATTATTGTTCTGTAAAGGTCTTGTAATTTACTTTTTAAAGCTATATCTTACATTATGTATGTATGTAGAGATGAGGGCTCACTATGTTGCCCAGGCTCAAACTCCTGTGCTCAAGTGATCCTCCCACCTCAGCCTCCTGAGTAGCTGGGAGTACAAGCATGTGCCAGCATGCTCAAGTTCCTCTGCACAAATACTAAGCATATGGCTCAGTGGATTTTTTACATACATTTACCCCTATTTACTTTCCACTCCTATCAAGATACAGTCATTATTTTAATTTCTAATAGCATAACTTTGTTTTGTTTACTTTTGTACTTTATCAAAATGGAGTCATATATTTGATTTCTTCTCCGTCTGGCTTCTTTCACTCAGCGTTGTATCTGTGAGATTCATCCCCAATGTATGGCAAAAGTTATATCTTTTACATTGCTGTGTAGTATTCATTGTCCAATTATACCACACATTATTTATGCATTTGGGAAACAACCTTGGGCTGGTTTCCAGTTTTTTGAAACCATTAGGATTAAAGTTATTCTTGTACATGGTTTTGAAGAACATTGGCACTCATCTCATTGGGTATGAGACTATTTTCATATGATATATTTTTAGTCAATTTTTTTTTTTTTTTTTTGAGGCATAGTCTCACTCTGTCACCCAGGCTAGAGTGCAGTGGCACAATCTTGGCTCACTGCAAGTTCTGCCTCCCAGGTTCACACTATTCTCCTGCCTCAGCCTCCTGAGTAGCTGGGACTATAGGCGCCCACCACCACACCCGGCTAATTTTTTGTATTCTTAGTAGAGACGGGGTTTCACCGTATTAGCCAGATGGTCTCGATCTCCTGACCTCATGATCCGCTCACCTTGGCCTCCCAAAGTGCTGGGACTGCAGGCGTGAGCCACCACGCCCAGCCACTTTTCATTATTTAAACTTAGTCCAATCCAGTAAAAATTTCAATCTCTTTTTTGTTGTTGTTTTATGTTTTTGTAGGTCCACACAACCTATATAAGTGATTCTACTGGGGCTCTTCCCTAAGATTTAGGGGTGAGGAAGGAGGAGATATTACCATTGCAAACAATTCTCCTCCAAAAGGCAGCCACACACTCTCTTTTATTGTCATAAAATAGACAGGAGGAGAGGTGTGTATGGGGCCAGTGTTTATAGTAGTAGTCCTACAGAACTGATCCTCTGAGCAAGTCCTGCGGAAATCTGGCAGCTCCTACAGTGGTGATTCTTGGATGAAGCATCATTATTTTCTGAGCTCGACCTAACTGGCAATCCTTGGAAAACAGGAAAGACTCCACTCAATCTCTTACAAGCATTATATTAACCATGACCTTCATTGCCCTGTACAATCTAGCTCCTGCCCATCTCTCCAGCAAGGCCTACCTTTTTGCTCTGCAATATAGGCCTTCTTTCTTGGCTTAAGGCCTTTCCACTTGATGCTCCCCCTGCCTGGGACCTTTTTCTCCAAGATCTTTGCATGGCTTGTACTTTCTTCCTATTCAGGTCCCAGCTCTGTTGATCCCTCCCTAGAAATGGCTTCCTTCCCTCTTCAGCTTAAATCAGTGATATGGTTTGGCTCTGTGTCCCCACCCAAATCTCATCTCAAACTGTAATCCTCACATGTCAAGGTAGGGACTTGGTAGAAGGTAATTGGGTCATGGGGGCAGTTTCCCCCATGCTATTCTCAAGATAGTGAGGGAATACTCATGAGAGCTGATAGTTTTATAAGTGTCTGGCATTTCCCCTGTGCTCTCTCTCTCTCCCCTGCCACTATGTAAGACATGCCTTGCTTTCCCTTCGCCTTCTGCCATGATTGTAAGTATCTTGAGGCCTCTCCAGCCATGTGGAACTGCGAGTCAATTAAACCTCTTTTATTTGTAAATTACTCAGTCTTGGGTATTTCTTTATAGTAGTGTAAAAACAGACTCACACAACCAGCTTTCAATCCCTTCTGCACACTCCATCACATCACAGTATGTTTTTCTTTCATAGTATGTACCACACTCTGAAATTATTGTATTTGTTTGTTTGTGGTTTATTATCTGTTTCCCTAACTAGAATGCAGAGTCTACAGAGTCAGAAAATCTGGGGTCATGCACGCTGACGTCCCAAGCTATTAGATATCCCCAGCATGTAATAGATGCTGAATGAATGATCATGGCATAGAGCACCTGATTTACTCTTCAAACCAACCCTTTGGGATAGAGGACAATTGTAACCCATTTTATAGATGAAGAACTTTGGGGTAGGAAAGGCTGAGTCACTTGCCCAGTAAAAGAATAGAAGAACAGAGATTCAAACCTAAGTGACTAGTTCCAAAGCCCATGCCCATAAACCAGGATCTCCCTGATGGATGTGATAAGTCAGTCTTAAAAACCAGAGAGAGATGGAAAAATCCAAAAACCATTCTGCACTTCAGCAATAGCTGCTGCTTCTCACCTTGTGTAGGTCCTTCACTCTTGGAGGT
Organism: Piliocolobus tephrosceles; assembly: GCF_002776525.5. NCBI lineage: Eukaryota > Metazoa > Chordata > Mammalia > Primates > Cercopithecidae > Piliocolobus > Piliocolobus tephrosceles. The sequence continues at coordinate 52,602,251 of NC_045453.1, read as the reverse complement.
AAACTGTCCCGGATCCTCCGCATCGCCTGGAGGGGAGGCTCATTGAAGTAGGGGGGCTCACCATCGATCATTTCTATCACCATGATCCCAAGGGACCAGATGTCCACCTGTTGGGCACATCCCACTGGTTATCTCGGGCAAGGAGAACATTCTGAAATGTCAAGTGCATCCACAGAACCCAAGAGGTTCATACTCATTCACAAATGAATATGGTATTTGTAACCTCTCAACATTTACAATACAGGTTTATAGGCTAAACGGCTGGGTAACTGGGTTTTTGCTAACAATCTTTGCCTTTTATGGACAACTTCAGTGAGGGTTCCACCCTTCAGACATAAATGAATATCTTAATATTCTAAAGTTTAGCACTTTAATTTTTACTCTGTAAACTTTAGTAGTTAACTGTCTATTAGGGCAGATGAGAAAATCTTCCAGGTTAATGCTATGAAAATGGAGAAGAAGGTCGTATTTAAACCATAAACAAATAAGAAAGTTTTGACATATTTGTAACAAACTGCAAAGGGCTACCTTGCAGGAAGCAGAATATATTCTGATTCTTTTTTTAATTAGATTTAAAAATAGTTCTTTTCTCCCCTACTTGGGGATTTCCTCCCCCTACCTTTTATTATCATTTCAAAACAGCATGCACAAAACTTCGCTTTACAAAAGCATTTTCAGGGATTGGAGAAAAGAAAAGGAAGAGATGACAAGCAATTAGTAAAGAATGGGAAGTCAGGACAATGAGGAGTCATCACTGTGCTATAAACTCCCAGTTCCACTCACTTCCCCGTTAGGGCCTCTTTCTATCTCTTATCTGATGAATGTATTGCTATTATTACCCCTTGCAGTGACTTTCACTGAGAATTTATCTCTCAGGACCACAGTGAGAAAAACAAGTTGAGGACACATCCAAGGTCAAGCAAACAAGAGAAAGAGAAAGATTCTGCCGTAACTTATGCTGATGTCCTTAGCTCATTGCCATGTCTTCTCATGCTTCTCTTCTCCCAGAATCACCATCCACACCACAAAGTGTGGAAACCCTATGGCTAGCCGAAGCATACCCCTTGGCTTCCACCTATATGTAGCCTTATGTGCCTCTGAGCTTCCACCCACGCTATTACCTCCCAAGAAGGCCCTTCCTCTACTCCCTCTGACCCTGCATTTTCACACTTCCAGGCCCTACCCCTTAAAAGATTATGAGTGATTATTTTCATTCCAGTGGAAACAGAAATTGTGCCATGTTTTTGACTATGAGTCACATATTATTTTTTTCCTATAAGAAAACACTGTGTAGGTCCTTCACTGTGAGATGTAAACTGTATTGAAAACAGTTGCTCATTTAAATATCACCTCTGTTTTTTGTACTTTCTTTGATCCTCTTTCCTTCCTCTGAATCCTCATGCCTGCTCATCTGCATGTCTCCAGCCACTTTGCAAGTTGCATTGTCTTGCTTTGTGTGTGCCTGCTACTGAGAGTGGGATCAGAGTTGGAGTGACTTTCCCACAGTGTCCACTGTAGGACTGCAATAAAGAGCCCTTGGATAAATACTGCAGTGGTCTACCCCAGGGGTGGCCAGGCTCCCTCCTGCCACAGCTTACATCTGTGCCTCATCTAGTGAGTGGGGATCCAATGTGGAGTCAAAAGTCATTGCCACCATCTCCTGTGGTCACCAACTATCTCAGAACCCTGTGCCTGTCCCAGTCCTGCCACTCCTGACTATGACTGTGACCCCCTTACCTCTGTCCCATAAGGTAGCCTAGAAATCACCTCAGGGGCCATCCAGTAGGGAGTGCCAACCAATGATTTCCTCTTCGGCACCTCTTTGGAAACTTGAGCACAGAAACCAAAATCAGATAACTTTATCTGAAAAGGAAAGGAATGCAACAAACTAGCAATTTTAAAACAATGTCTGCTAGACATGAAAATACAAACACAGAGAGTTTCAAATTTAAAACAAAGCAGTCTCATCAACAGGCCTTGGACATATAGGGAAGGGACTGTCAGACCCTTTTATTGGAAAGGCATGGTCCATTTTAATGGAGAGACTTCTCCTGGGCCCACCAGGATCAACTTCCAAATGTCTAAACTCCCACTGCTTACATTACTTCTATAAAATGATGAAACAAAAACAAAAATCTTTACGAATTAAATACAGCACAAACAACAAATTTGTTACATCCCAAGCCCACAAGTTTAACATAACAGATGATGCTTTCATATATGTAAATTGCTATTCTCAATGTGAATTTTGAACAAACTGATAAAATTTAGTTTCCTTTGAGTTGAGCACTTTCAGATTTCTATGTACCATGAGGCAAATCAAAGAACCATCTCTTTTCTATATTTGAAATATCGCAAGGCCTTTGTTTATCCAGGATGTGGAAATGTCACTTTTAGTATTAGATCCCCTTCCCTTTTTGGTTTGATCCTTTGTCCATGACAGTTGAAGCTACCACGGTGAACATCAATGGAAGTGGAAACACAGGCATAGAAACTGGGTGTCAGCACTTGGTTGTAAGGGGTTTAAGGTGGTCATCCTAAGGGCTCAGTGTATATACATGTTATTTACCTTAGATATCATCAAGGAGAAAAAAAGACTTGGAAATTTCTTTCCCAGAGCTCATGTACTCTTAAGAACATACTGCACAGTTAGGCACCCTGCTGGTTTATGAATTCTAGATCACCAGGATTCAGTTTATTTCTGGAAGCCATAATTTCTAGTCATGATGACCTGGTCTGAACTTCAAACAGCCTTATGAAAGAGATATCAAAGAGCCACTTAGAGTTGTTGGTGATAATAGAACACAAAAGGAAACAATGGTTCAGAATGACCATTTGAAGTTAAAAAATTTTTAAAAATCCATTGTACAGTCTCCAAGGTATGAATTCTCTCTTAATTCTCTTCACACCTCCCTGAACTTCCTCTTTCAACCTTTCTTTTCCCTGGCTCTACCTCTGCCATCCGCCTCTTAAATATTAGGGTTCCCTAGGGTTCTGGTTTCCTCTCTCACATCTTCTCTTCTTAGATTGTCTTACTGGATACTCTTTTTCTTTCTATGCTTAGGTCAGACCTCTCTCCTCCATTCAAAACCTGTATTTCCAACTAGTATGTATTTCTATATGGATGACCACAAGTACTTCCAAACTCAGCATCCCTCTCTCTGCTCCAAAACCTGACCCCTTTTCCATCAATCCTGTTCTAGTGAATGACACCAACATCCACCAACATCTATCCATGAAAATCATCCTTGACCCTTCTCTCCATCTCGCTCCAAGTCTTCCTGGTTAGAGTTTAAAAAAAACTATCTCTGTAGCTTCAGGACCCACGATAGTGCTTGGCCCATGATAGGTTTTCAAAATCAAAATTGTTGCATGAATTGATGAGCCTCAATCATAAGAATTGAAAGAGGCCTCTGCAAATGAAGAACAAGTGCATTAATATATTATAAAGATCAGGATTCAGCAGGGAGTTCTGAACCAAAGGCAAGATTCCCCCTGCCACACATGTTATTATGGTAATTTCCAAACATACAGCAAAGCTGAAAGAATTACAGAGTGAACATCCCTATATGCATGAGTAGATTCTATAATTATTAATGTTTTGCTGTGTGGGCTTTATCATACACCTATCTCTCTATTCATCCATCTAATCATCTAATTTTTGATGCATTTCAAACTGAATTGCTGACAGCAGTACACCTCACTCCTAATTGAGCATTAACTGGAGTTCAATGTGTTTTTTTTAACAGTTTAAAAATTTACATAGAGTGAAATGTACACGCTTTAGGTTTATCATGTGATGAGTTTTGACCTCCCAGTACTATCAAGATCTGGGCAACACCATCGCTAGGGCACGGATGAGAGAGTCCTTGGGATGTGAGTGGTAGTCAAACCCTTGAAGGGCCATAGCATGAGAAAACAAGACAGTCAAATATGAAATACTGGGCACCCGGGGGGATTGAAATTGAAGCATTACTGGAGACTGAAGAGAAAGACATCAAGAAATCAGAAACAATGGAGAATAAATTAGGAAAGCCAAGGTGGGGATAGCAGCAGCTAGGACACAACAGGGGGATGAAACCAGGTAAGAACTGAGAGTCACTGTTGTGCTCGGCAATGAGGGCATCCCTAGTAGCCTCTAGTTTCAGGTTGAGTCAGGGTGGAATCCAGAGAGCAGTCAGGTAGATCTCAGTTGGACTGCTTTTCAAGAAATGAGATGTATTTTACAGATAGAAGATATCCAGCAGTTATAAATGTGGTGAATATGATAATGATGACGATGATAATTATCACTATTCTCTAGAGTGGGTTGAATGTCTCCCAGAATTCACATCCAACCAAACCACAGAATGTGATCTTATTTGGAAAAGAGTCTTTGCAGGTCTAATTAGTGAAGGTGAGGTCATACTGGATTGGGGACAGGCCCTAAATCCCAAGACTGATATAGAAATAGGAGAGGACACACAGACACATAGATAAGAAGACCATGTGAAGGTAAAGCAGAGACTGGAGGGATAAGTTTACAAGCCAAGCAACACTGAGGATTGCCACAACCACCAGAAACCAGGAGAAATGTATATAAAGCTTCTTCCTCAGAGCCTCCAGAAGGAATCAACACTGCTCGCATCTTGATTTTGGACCTCTGGACTCTTGAACCTTGAGAATACATTTCATGCAGAGAGAAGAAAATGCCACTCAATTGGTAGCAATTTGTTATAGCAGTCCTGGGAAATGAATACACTCACTGAGCTCTTACTACCTGCCAGGTAACACTATAAACACTTTACATGTATTATCTCATTTGACTGCTCCCAAGAAACTAACAAGGTAGGAAATATTATTATCTCAATTTTCCAGAGAAGTAAGCTAAAACACAGAAGTGCTTAGGCCACTTTGCCAAGGATACAGAGCTAGTAACGGAAAGAGCCAGGATTCAGGAATTTAATCAGCACTCTGTACTGAAGAGCAAAGTTACAGGCTGAAAGAAGGGAGTTACTGGAGTGGTAGATGTTGAAGAAAGAGGAGAGAGTGAGGGTAACTGATGGTAGGGTTTTTAAAGCATCCCTGTAGGAGTGATGGGACGGGATCCAGGGTCTTGCTATTTAAAGCATCATCTTCATCAATAGCAGCAGCTGCAATGTCACCTGGGAGCTTGTTAGATTTGCAGAACCTCAAGCCCCATCAAAAACCTGCTGAAGTCACAGTTTCCACTTTAACAAGATCCCAGGCCATTGGTGTACACATTATAGCTTGAGTCATAGGAGATCACAGTTCAGCCAAGAAACAGAAGAGGAAGGAGGTCACACGGACAGGTGGGGATGAAGGGGCATTTATTTGCACAGAGTCTAATCTCTTTAGCATTCTGACAAAAGCCTTAACATTTTCACCAAACTGTCTTCCTACTGCTGAGCTAAACACACTACAGTCCACCTGAACAGCTTTTAAAGTCCTCTGTAATCTGGTGCCTTTTCACATAGCCAACCTCATTCCTCATGGCTTTCTGCACACAGTAAAACCATTCTTAGGGACCAGGGTTGTTCCTAGAATGTAAGATTTCCAGTAACAAAACCCGGAAAGTTCTGTGCAAATCAGAAAGAGGTGGTCACCTTATGGTCCATTCCCGACTCTGAGTTTTCGTTGATGGTTTTTTTCTTGCATATTCAACTCTCAGGCATACATCAAGGGCTTTATCAACTCTAACATTCTCCAGAACTCTTCTCAGGAGTCCATGTTGATCTCTCTCCTTTCCAAATTCAGAGAATTTGGCATGCACTCAATCCTGAACTGTTTTCTGGTGCTGATTTTCCGCCTCTAGCTAGAGATGACATTTCTTGGGGACAACAACTCTGCTTTCTGATTGCAGAGCCTTACTGTGTTCCTTAAGAGCTGGGCAAACAAACAGTAGAAACTCAGAAAACACATGCTACTAGATTTGTTTTATATTGACACATGTACATAATAGTACACCAGGTGACAGAAGACACACTGAAGCTCTTTCTGAAAACGTCTGAAGCATACTGAAGATAGCTGTTCCTAGAATCAAAGTTGGAACACAGATTAAATGAAAGTAACATTTTGGAAATAATTTTATTTATTTATTTTTTTGAGACAGAGTCTCGCTCTGTCGCCCAGGCTGGAGTGCAGTGGCCCGATCTCGGCTCACTGCAAGCTCCGCCTCCCGGGTTTACGCCATTCTCCTGCCTCAGCCTCCCGAGTAGCTGGGACTACAGGCGCCGCCACCTTGCCCGGCTAGTTTTTTTGTATTTTTTTAGTAGAGACGGGGTTTCACCGTGTCAGCCAGGATGGTCTTGATCTCCTGACCTCATGATCCGCCCGTCTCAGCCTCCCAAAGTGCTGGGATTACAGGCGTGAGCCACCGCGCCCGACCATTTTGGAAATTATTAATGTGATTTTTTTTTTCATTTCCTTGTTCATGATACTCTCACTAATTGTCTTAAGGCCAGTGATTTGGACCAATGGTGGTATGATTTGAATTGGAAGGGATTAGATTATTCCCGAAGAAATGCTAGAGAAAGCTGGTTTAGTAGAGAGGTGATATTCACAATTTCTTATCAAGAATCAATCCCAGGGGACTCAGATCATAAAATTCCACATGCTTATGAAAAAGAGGGTCTCATAGTCGTGACACCTGGTCCATAATCCTTGGTGCCCTATTATAAGAGGAGTTGATAATGCATAGAAGTAAAAATCCTACAGTCCACCCCTTGTAGTCTGCGATAGTTTACAGAAGGGGAGAAAGAGGAGTGATGTCGACTATGTCGGGTCCTGACCTCCTTATGATATATCACTTTTCTTCACTCCAAGCAGATGGTGGTGGGCTTTGGAAATACCTGTGTTGCATACATTCCCATACAAATAAGGGAGAGGAGAAGCCCCACAAGCATGGGTTCAGAGGTAATATTCAAAATATTCAATAACCAGATTAATGTAGGCCAAATGGAACCTAGATAGAAAGTCAAGCAAAGTCCTAGAGTTACCCTGGAAAGGATTACCATTTTTAATGAGGTGAGGAGGGTCTTGGGAAGGGGCTGGAGTAATGGGAGATAGTCTAAGGACTTAAAGCAGTGGTTGTCAACCAATTAGCAAGAAAAGCTTGCAATATTTAAAAAACGAGTGTAGACCTGCTAGTAAAACTGACTGAACACCAGCCTTGGCCACACCCAGTGTGAAAGGAAAATTAAAAACTCAGGACCCCAGTTCACTCTGCCAAGAGGAAAAATTAAACTAAAAGCTGAGTCCTGAGAGAAGCTGCCTTCTGTTTTGTTTCTAAGTAGACAGCTACAGGTCATATTGTAAATATCTTCACAGGTAGTGACTCTATGTTCACATTATATTCTGTAAAGTGCCGATTTGCTGAGCATGAGATCAATACGTAATTGACAGTTCTCCTACTTGCTCCTTTTCTCTTGCAACAAGTGGATGACCATAGCCTCCCTCTTTCCCCTCCAGTCCACATTTCCCCTTTCCCTCAAATTCATCTTTGGAGAAAGGCACAGACCACAGACAGTTTCCATGAATCCATGTTTTTGTTTTTGTTTTTTTCTTCTGGACATGTCCTTAACCTTGGCAAAATAAACTTCTAAATTGATTGACACCTGTCTCTGATACTGTTTCATTTTATACCAGCGTGTAAAATGTACTCCATGGAGACACGGTAAAATAGTGTGGGTGGACATGAGCTTGCGGCAGTGCTACTGGCTTCCATGGCCTGTGTGGGATGTGCAGGGGTTCAGAGGTTCCTCCAAATCTCAGTGAGGGAATGGGAAGGGTCTGGCACAAGCCTGTGGTTGGGACAAGGAGGCAGCCTGTAGGGCACCTTTCAACCCGTGAGTGAAGAGGTTGTGACTGTGAAGTAGAGCAGAGGCGTGCCCCTGGACAGCCCAGCCACCGATAGGACCAGTCAATCGTGCTACCTGGTCACCAGTCCAGGTAGCAGGAGAGTCCAGTGACAGCAAGGCAGGGAGGAGAAAGGACAAGAAGATACTTCTTATCTCCTTCACCCTGAGGTTCCATGAGCCATGCTTGTCTCTCCTTCACCCGCATTCCATCTTGGGAATAAGTGATCGTGGAGAGGAGAGGAGGGAGTAGGTGGTAGTTAAATCTGAAAGACTGAGTTTATAAAGGTATCATTTATACTTCACAATAATGTAGTTGAACTTTGATAGACAATGTTCAAATTATTCAAGCCAACTAAATTTAACGCATTGAATTAAAATAGATATTTTTGAAAAGAATCTAGCCAGTAGGACTCTGTGAAGAAGTCTGGGTTAGTTTTAGGAAACATAGAAACTATAATTGTGTGTGGGGGGGGTGTCTGTGTGTGTGTGTGTATTTCCAAAACTAGAGTGTGAGTAAATTTGCAACCCCATACACAGAGAGTAGAGGAGGAACAAACGTTGCAATCAATTTTGTTTGCCTATAAATTTAAGAAACCTGAATGGTTACGGAGGTGAATGTATCAGCATTTTGCTATTGGCAGTTTTAAATTTCAATATCTCTAGTGTGGGTTTCTCTTTGCTGACTTGAAAAATATCCAAAACCCTCAAAATCTGGCATCCTAATAAGCATCTCCCTGACAAAATGTGAGATGAGCAATTGAAACTCGACACTTAAAAGTGAGGCCTGTTCTTCTGCTGTAGGAGTATAAGTGCTTTTGCATGATTCTTTACTCATCCAAGTACATAAAAGGGACAATTTTCTAAAAGAACATAATTGCACACAACATTTGTCCAAATAAATCTGCAAGTAGATAATGAGAACTCAAGTAATGAGTATAATAAAGCACTGTAGGCAGATCTTAAAAGCAAATCACATAGATGCTAAGCTGAGCCTTACTTTGTGCAACTGGGCTGCTTAGGAAACCACCTTCGTCTCACTAATGCAGTTAGGCTAAGGAACTACCGCTAGTATGTTGTCCGCCCCGTGAAAGGAGAAAATGTAGCTTGTTACACAAGGACCACACAAGGAACTTTAGTTGAGAGCTCAGACAAAGCTGTTATTTAAATGTGAGATCCTATCCATCTCTCATGTGTCCTGGCCAGGAGTCAGGGTCCCCACAAAAGAATGGTGGAGGGTTGGGAGGGAGGGTGGGCAAAAGAGAGTCTATCCACAGGGCAGCTACAGGTTTAAAGACAGAATGTAAAAACCCTTGCACTGTAAATTGCATGCACTCTGAAGAATTCTGTGTGTACTCTAGGGTCTTGGCTAATGCAAAAGAGGGCTGCTTGTATGCCTGGTTTCTGGGTGCTTCCTTATGAGGCAATGGCACTCAATGTACAACGTGTGTAGCATCAGCCTCACCTGAGAGCCTGTTAGAATGCAGCTTCCTGGGTACCACGTAGCCTGAGTGAACCAGAATCTCTGGGGGTGGGGCCCAGGAATCTGTTTCTTGCCAAGCTTTCCAGCAGGTTCTGATGCTCAGTAAAGTTTGAGAACTTTATGGAAAAAGCAGATAACAGTGGCCAGAAAATGTCTTCAGGCATAAAGATGCAGATGGTGGTATTTGGAGGTGAAGCTAATGATCGCTGAAATAGGAAGTTCCAGGAAGATCTGGGTGGGGCACCAACATCTTTGCTATGGTACAACTCACCCTCCTTATACCACTTCCCTTATCACCATGTGTGTGAATCCAGGCACAGTGTTGCCAGACCCTTTGATTTTTCAAGGAAGACAGGAATCTGAAATTTTATATGACATCTTCCAAGTTTTGATTTGTGGTGATCAATTTATAGTAAAAAGAAAAAGCGATCATAAAGACCACTTGTGTGTGTCTCTTTTCCATAAACTTATTGGACTTAGTAGGTCATGGGTTTGCATTCCGGCCAATGAATTTGTCGAAAGTCAGTCACTCACTGCTGACTGGGCCCTAAGTAATTCATTTATCAAATGTTGGCCCTAGGCCAAGGAAAGGTCATGATGATTCTACACAACACTTAATTACAGGAGCAGAAGAAATGCCTTCTGACTTAGCATCTACCTTGTACCTGGTATACTTCTGAAGGTTTTACACAAATTACATTATTAATTCCTAAGCCACTCTATGAAATATATTTATTTTCCTCTTTCAAATCCCAAACACCACATTCTCCCTTCTCAACACAAATTAGTGACTCGTTAGATATTATTTATGTCATAGATAATAATTGAATGATTTACTTTTACTTGATAGAAGATAATTTGTCTAGTCTTTTGAGAGGACAGAAAGTATTCATTCTTTTAAACCCAAGCAATTCTCAGTCATTTTTCCTAACTTTAAAATTTTTTTTTAAATTTTTAATTTTTTTTTTGGAGACAGGGTTCACTTTGTCACTCAGGCTGGAGTGCAGTGGAACGATCTTGGCTCACTGCAGCCTCAAACTCTAGGGCCCAAGCAATCCTCCTGCCTCAGCCTCCAAAGTAGCTAGGACTACAGATAAGTGCCACCACATCCAGCTAATTTTTTAGTTTTCTTGTAGAGATGAGATGGGACTTCAATATGTTTCCCAGGTTGGTCTTGAACTCCTGGGCTCAAGCAATCCTCTTCTCTTAGCCTCCCAAAGTGCTGGGATTACAGATGTGAGCCACCATGCCCAGCCAACTTTTTAATTTTTAAATAATGATAAATCCACAGGAAGTGGCAATGTGCACCCATCTCTCCCTAGCATTAGCATCTTACATGGCTACAGTACAATATCAACACCAATAAATTGATTAGGTACAATTTATAGAACTTATTCAAATTTCATCAGTTACAAATGAACTCATTGTGTGTGTAGTGTACATAAGTATACTCGGAAATTTTATCGCTCGTTGCCAACTAGTCAGCTAACCAAGAGGAGGCTAGTTACCTGAAGAGTTACTATGGTGGGCAACTAGAACTTGATCTTGCTGAGAAAGTCTGGGAGACTGTGTAGAACAGTGCAAAAGTCATTGTGGTTTTTGCCATTAAAAGTAATGACAATTGCTTTTGCACCAACCTACTATAACCACCACCAAAATCAATATACCCAACTGTACCATCAGCATAGGACTCCCTGTTGCTATTCTTTATAGACACATTCCCACAACCCTGAATCCCTGCCAACCACTCATCTGCTGTGCATTTCTATAATTATCTTATTTCATGAATACATATATATATATGGAATCTTATAGCGTGTTTCCTTTTGAGATTGGTGTTTTCTCACTCAATATAATTTCCCTGAGGTTCATCCAAGTTCTTGTGTGTATCAATTGTTTGTTTTTATTGTTGAGTGGTATTCCATGATATATTAATACTGTTTGTTTAACCGTTTGCCCTTTGAAGGACATTTAGGTAGTTTCCACTTTGGAGCTATTATGAAGAAAACTGTTATAAATATGTGTGTACATGTTTCTGTGGGAAAATAAGTTTCCATTTCTCTGGATAAATGCCTCAGAGTGCAAGTGCTGGTCGTATGGTAAGTCCATTTTTAATTTTGAAAAAGAAATGCCAAAGTATTTTCCTGAGTGGCTGTGCCATTTTAAATTCCTATGAGCAGTGTATGAATGAGTGTTGTTATCACTATTTTTCATTTTGTCATTCTTATATGTGTGCAGTGATAGCTCATTGTAGTTTTAATTTGCATTTCTCAAAGGCTAATGATGTTGAACATCTCCAAACAGGAAGAGAACCCAATAAATCTTGTGTGGCAGACAGTATTTTCCAAAATTGCCAACAATAATTTTGCCCATCCCATGAGCTCTTCTTACAATATGACTTAATTTTTCTCACACTGAGGAGGACTCTATACTCCTCCTCGCTGAATCTGGAAGGGCTTGTGACCATGGTGAAAGTGATGCCATATGATTCTGAGGCTAGGTTATAAAAATGTCATGCACTTCCACCTCGTTTTCTTGGGACACACTCTTGGAACCCAGCTGCCATGCCATGAGGAAGCTCAAGCCACATGGGGAGGCCACGTTGTAAGTGTTCTGGTAACAGCTCCCACTGGCCTGCCTGGACTGACTACCTGACATGTGAGTGAGGATAACTTCCAGATGACTCTGGCCCCAGGCATTATCTAACCACAAGTCAGAGCAGCACTGTTTTCCTGAGTTTAGCCAACTCTTGGATCTATAAGAGACAATGCTAAAGTGACTGTTGACTTAAGACTCTAAATGTTGAGATGCTTCGTTATAATAGCAATAGATAATTGAAAAAGTCTTCTCTACTATATAAAGTTGTACACTAATAGACTAGTATAAAAACGTACTCTCAGCCTTTTCTTGGAGTAGCCATACTCCATTTCTGCTCTCTTTTAAAAGAAAAGTTTCCTTTTCCTACAGACACTGGAGAAACCACTGGACTCAATATGATGCACTGTTCTGAACATGAATGGGTAAACTCTGGACAAAATGGCCAAGAGGCACAAGATCCACTCAACATGCTGTTGCTTCCTCTGTCTGGAATGCTCCTGTTTCTGGCAGCCACAGGATCTAGTCCCCCATGTGTCTGCTGTAATGCCACCACATCAGAGGGATCTTCTGATCAGCCTCCATAATAGAGCCCCACCCCTCCCATCACTCCCCATTCTCCTTACTATGCCTAAATTAATCTTAGGACACTTAGTACTTATCAACCCTTGTTTGGTGGGGATTTTGTTTGTTTATTTATCTCTTTGTTTATTGTCACATTCCCAGCCCACAAATAAGCTTACTAGAGGAAGTGGTTTTGCTTTGTTCATCCCTAAGATTTAGAACTGTCTGTTACACGTAGTAGACATTCAGCAAATATTCAGTAAATGAATGAGGGAACAAACCAATAAGGACTAAAAGCACCTACAATGTGTCTATTTATGTGAGCTCTTTGCTGGAGGTGCTCGAGACAAAGGTGCAGGAGGTGTTCGAGACAAAGGTTCTGCTCTTGAGAATGACAACTGAATGATTTAAGAATCTTGCACATTGACGGGAGGGGAGATCTTTAAGTAAGTTGATTAAACAATGACTTCGTATCTTACTTGCATTTTGATACTGGATTTTGATACTGGATATGTTCTTACAGCAAGGAAGCCTGTAACATAAGTTTCTAGAAACAAGGAAAGAAAGTCTGGCTTGAAATTGCTCTGGTAGACCAGTTTAATGCTTTGCAAATTGCATTCTGACACCGTGGAGCCTTGCGTAGGAGCTTTCCTGAGTCTGGACAGGGAGGATTCTTGATCTTTTCTCATAGCTGCCCCACTCATATGGGAGACTGAGAAAAAATGCATACACAGTCTTCTCCCTATATCCACATCCCTGTGCAGTGTGACTTTGCATCTTCTCCTATCAAGAGGGAGAGTCTATATCCCCACCCCTTGAGTCTGGTCTTGGATATTCAGTAAATATAATATAAGCAGAGGATTTAAAAGGGCCTACACATCAGGGTTTGCCTCTTTTGGTGCCCTTGGGAACTTTGCCACAGGTACCATGTGAATAAGTCCAGGTGACACTGGGAGATGAGTGATACTTGGCCCTGTTACCTCCACTGTCCCTGCTGAGAGCCAGCTGACTGCCAAGCAAATGAGTAAGGCCATCACCATAGGCTGATCACAATGCAAGAGAGAGCTCAGCTGATGTCACATGATGCAGAGATGAGCTGGTGCAGAGACGAGTTGTCCCAGTAAAGTCAGCCCAAATGGTGGCTTACAGATTTGTGAGCAAATAAATAGTGATTGTTTTAAGTCACTTTGAGTGGATGTAGCAAAACCTGACTGATACATGCTACTGTACCCTTCTTTCTTAAGAGAAGCAATGCAATGGTTAGAGCAATGCAAAAAGCAAGTCTTAAAACTCCCCATTAAATACAATCCCAAGTTTGCAAATTGTATATACAGGTACATGGAAATATGGGAAAAATAGGTAATGGGATTAGGAATGATCGTTGTTTTATCCTCTATACTTTTCTTAGTTTACTACATTTTCTACAATAATATTTACAATCTTTTTAAAACAACAAGAAAGAAAAGCCAAAGTGCTTGGTTAGTTTCTTCTGACTGCCCTCTGATCATTCCTGGGCAATTTCTGATGTGACATAAACATTTTCCATATGGCAGGGGTTGCTGGGTGTAAAAGAGAGAAACATCAAAGGAATGGTTGGCTCCATTCATGCCAAGGCCACTGCCTCTGGTGGGAGTTTCAGGGGACTCAAAAGATCCTAATGGTATAGAGCTATGCTTTGAAACTCTTACATTTAACTAAGGCTTCCTTGGAATGTAAACTGGTTATTTCCTTGGCTGTTATATTCCATGCTCTCTGCCCTGGGGTGGCTGATGAGTTTCAGCAGAATCCCTTGTGCAGGTTGCGGTGATGTGAAATACAGAAATCTGGGCCTTGAGGTATGCCAGTGTGATAAATATCTGCTGTTTGTCCTTCTGGATCCATTTTCCTCCCTCCTCTAAGCCTTAGGAAACTAACCTATATTGACTGCATTTTGGCTCCTAGCTGATTTCAGTCAACAGGGAGCATCAGTAGGAAACTAGAAGGAAGAAGAGTGAGGAAGAAGATTTATTCTCTCAGCTCTCATCCTGCGGGTTCATCTTGGTTTGGCTTCTACCAAAGATCAGAGCTCCAGCCAGGCAGCCCCGAAATCTACAGCAATCTCCATTTCCAGATTCTAGTAGTCAGGACCTCGCCTCACCACTTCAGGCATGGAGTAGTAGGAGTAATGTTCCATTCTAAAGCACCATGGCACACTTACAGCTATGTAACCAACCTGCACATTCTGCACATGTATCCCGGAACTTAAAGTAAAATTTAAATAAATAAATAAAATAATTATATAAAAAAATAAATAAAGTACTGCACTAATTCTCATACACTATTCCTTATGATTTTTCTATACCTGCCTACGCTTTTGTAAACTGTTCTTTATTACACCATCCTCAAATTACCCAAGTGGAGTTGATCATCTGTTACCTGCAGGGGCTCTGGAAGGTACTGTGGACACATGTATTCATGTGAATAGGCTGGATGCACCCCTAGAAGAGTCAGCTCTTCTCCTCCAACAAAAACAGATGTGGCAGAAAGGAAAAGAAAGAGCCATAGTTTCCATCACTTCCTATACTCATTGTTAAGGAGGCAAATTATCCATCAAAGTCAGGCAATTCTGACTAACAAGGTGACACAGAGAAAGGGATGGTAATTTCTTTTTTGTAAGCCTTCTGGGAAGAGAAGTGGGTGACTTGTGACTCAGAAAAATCAGAGTTATAAAAATTGTTTCTAAAAAATTATGCCCATGACAGATAGAGTGACAAGAAAAACCATGAAGGGGCCAAACATGAACATCTTACCCGGCCATCACTTGTCAGGAGGATGGAATCACTTTTTATGTCCCTGTGAATCACTCCTTGGTTATGAAGGTAGGAGAGAGCTCTCAGAACTGACAGGCAGACAGTAGCTATCTGTTCTTCATTCATTCTGGAAAGGAAATAACATTTAAGGAACAAGACAGATTTAAGAACATCTTTGAAATGCTCAAGAGAGGCAGCTCCCTTGTGCTTTAGTGAAACAGTCCACGTGCTCCAACTCATATCTGAAAAATCTGCAGACAAGGGAAGGAAGTCTTTGGAATCTGACTCCCAGAACAAAGGCGCTTGGCACCGAGAATATGACAGGGACCAAATATAAATGAAGGGAAAGAAATCACTATTTGTCAGCTTTTTGGTCATTCATGCAAATGCACTTCCAGGAACTTTATTTATTTATTTATTTATTTATTTATTTATTTATTTATTTATTTATTATTTGAGATGGAGTCTCGCTCTGTCACCCAGGCTGGAGTGCAGTCTTCCTTCCTGACTTTCTTTTTTTTTTTTTTTTTTTTGAGATAGTGTCTTGCTCTGTAGCCCAGACTAGAGTGCAGTGGCACGATCTCAGCTCACTGCAACCTCTGCCTCCTGGGTCCAAGAGATTCTCCTGCCTCAGTCTCCCAAGTAGCTGGGATTACAGGTGCCCACCATCATGCCTGGCTAATTTTTGTATTTTTAGTAGGTGAGGTTTTGTATTTTTAGAGATGTGGTTTCATCATGTTGGCCAGCCTGGTCTTGAACTACTCCTGACCTCAGGTGATCCGCCTGCCTTAGCCTCCCAAAGTGCTAGGATTACAGACAGGAGCCACCGTGCCAGGCCCCATGAACTCTTAACAGATAATTCCATAGGCATGAACAAACCTCCAGGTCCCACAGAGACAACACATTGAATAGGTGGATGAAGGTTTCAGGCGTGGCTGTTAAATGATCATAAGCAAATCCTTTAACTTCCTTGGGCCTCATTTTCTTCATCTTAGAAATGGGCAGAGCTACAGTTTTCAAGGCTGAGCTCAGGCAAAGTGGTCTTTGCATCTCTAATCCTTCCTCTGGGACCTACCCTACTTCCTATTCACCCTCTCTCTTCTTCCCCCAAGGAGCTAGAGGTTTTTGTCGCTTCAGATCCCTTCTCTCAAAAGGAAATTGGACCTAGGAAGTTACTAATAACTAAGTGTGAATGGATAGTATTTTAATAAATGGACCATGGGAATGAGAAAGGAAGTGAAGTATTGGTTATGGCCTCCTATATCTCATCACTGCACTCCTGTGGAGAAAGTATTTCCTTCTCCACAGTTTTAGAGGGGGAGGGGGAGGTCAGGTCACTGCCCAAGGTTGCGCAGCTAAGAAATGGCCAGGTCACGATCCAAACCCCACCTCTTTTTTAGTCCAGAACCCATGCTTTCCCACTTTCCCATTTTCCCACACTGCCCTCACCACTCGAATGAATGGATTTTCCTAATGACTGAAATAGTTCAGCCACTGAGGAATCTAAGTGAGAATTATTTGGATGGCACAGGTTGTTCAGTGCCCTCAAAATGATTCATTTAGGCAGCTGCCTAACTCATCTGTGTGCAAAACTTCTTCCCTATTCCATGTTAAATAATAAAAGTAAAAGAGGTCCTAAAGCAAACTATCATGCAAACAGAGGAGACTGCCAGGAGAGACAGAGGATATAAATGACCAGAGCCCAAATTTAAGGACAACCTTGTAAAACTCCAGTAACCCCAGGTAAATCTAAGGTCAGCAGAATAAGGAAATGAATGGCTTTGAATTTTCATTTCAGTCTAGTTGATGCTAGAAAATCCTGATGGGATTCAAAAGTAAGGTATAAAGAGGTAGCCAATTAGTAGAATATAAAAGGTATAAAGTTGATAAGTATGAAGAAACACACCCTTCCCTTCAAGGAGGATTTGGCCAGGTGCAGTGGCTCATGCCTGCAATCCTAGCACTTTGGGAGGCTGAGGTGGGAGGATTGCCTGAGGTCAGGAGTTCAAGAGCAGCCTGGCCAACATGACAAAACCCTGTCTCTACTAAATATACAAAAAATGAGCTGGGCATGGTGGCCCGTGCTTGTAATCCCAGCTACTTGGGAGGTTGAAACATGAGAATTGCTTGAACCTGGGAGGCGGAGGTTGCAGTGAGCCAAGAGTGCACCACTGCATTCCAGCATGGGTGATAGAGTGAGGCTCTGTTTCAGAAAAAAAAAAAAAGAGGATTCCACAGCACCAGTCTCATACGAAGGCAGATGAGAAGAAATGTTCTTGCCTGAAACAGAGGAAACTGACAACTTCTGTGTTCTGTGGTTTATTGGTCATTATCCTGAGTGGCTTTCACATGACCATTTTCACATGTGGAAAAACACATTCCTCAGAGGTTTAGAGTATCTGCAGCAGGGACAAGCTCACATATACCTTCAAATTAATTCAGAACCAAGAACCACCATCTTTAATAAAATTATTTTCTCTTGAATTCCATGAAATTTGAGTTACCTGAAGCACGTATAAAGATTGGTTACAGGTCGACTATACCAAAAATTACTTGAATCTAACCCCTAGTCACTAACAGAAATATCCCATTTGACTGGAACATGTGACAAATACTTCCTAATCCAATGCCTTTGAAATTAACATGGCCAACTGGAGAATGGCTGGTGTATTTCTACTTCTATTTCTTTTGTATAGAAAAAAAGCTTGGCATGGAATAAAAATGCTTCAGTTCTAGAGTAACTTCAAATTCTAATCTTGGCTGTATCAGTTATTAAATGTGTGGTCTTGAGAAGGATACCTTTAAAAATTTTGAGATAGAGCCTTGCTCTGTTGTCCAGGCAGGAGTGTAATGGTGCAATCATAGCTCACTGCAGCCTTGAACTTCTGGGCTCAAGTGATCCTCCCGTCTTAGTCTCTTGAGTAGCTAGGACTACAGGGACATGCCACCACACCCAGCTAATTTTTAAAATTTTTTTATAGAGACAAGGTCTCGCTAAGTTGCTCAGGCTGGTCTCGAACTCCTGCCCTCAAGTGATCCTCCTGCCTTGGTCTCCCAAAGTATTGAGATTACAGGCATCAGCCACCATGCCTGGCCAAGAATATTTTTCCTCTCTGAGTTGTAGCTTCATCACCTGGCAGACAGGTACATCAGCATCTGCCTCATAGAAATATGTGACGGTTACATGATAAATATATAAAGAGCTGGATGGTGCTTGGCACTTTCGTTTCCCTTCTGGAACCCTCTGTTTCCTGGAAGTTAGAAGGATCTTACTTAACAAGATGGTAGGTTAGTGCTAACACTTCAGTATGTATAAGAAACACCTGAGCATCTGGCTAGAGCATGGATTCTCATTTAGTTGGTCTGGGGTAGGACCTGAGATTCTGTTTTTCTAACAAGCTCCCAGGTCCTCAGACAGCACTTGGAGTTGCAAGGGGTTACATGTTTTATCAGCTCATCAATAAATCATTCATTAAAGCAGTTATTCAGTATGTACTATGAGAAACTCTCTGAATTATCAGTTTAAGATTTCAAATACCTGCCGGGCGCAGAGGTTTATGCCTGTAATCCCAGCACTTTGGAAGGCCAAGGCGGGTGGATCACGAGGTCAGGAAATCGAGACCATCCTGGCTAACACAGTGAAACCTGTCTCTACTAAAAATACAAAAAAATTAGCTGGGCGTGGTGGCAGGCGCCTGTAGTCCCAGCTACTCGGGAGGCTCAGGCAGGAGAATGGCGTGAACCTGGGAGGCGGAGCTTGCAGTGAGCTGAGATCCGGCCACTACACTCCAGCCTGGGTGACAGAGCGAGACTCCGTCTCAAAAAAAAAAAAAAAAAAAAAGATTTCAAATACCAAATATTCATGGTGTTCCTTGACACACAATTAATTTTTTGTCTCTGGAGTTAATGGGTCTTTAAAAGGGAAATTAGTTGACAATCCTGGATGAGAAAATTAGAAAAGACAGTGGATTTTAGGGACGTACTCTCTTGAGTGGTTTCCACCGATACAAAATAAGAATGGAAAGGAACCTTGACAAAGGTAGAGCTGGAGACCTGAGTGGCTATATGAAGCTCCGGAAGGCAAGATATAAGCTCCCTGAACATATTTTTATTTTTTGCTTTATATGCGAAAAGCAAAAAATGTATATCATATTTGCCTTAGGCTTAGATCTTTCCAGTATATTTGTTTCTACCAATTAAGATGATCTTACGTGTTTTTTTGTTGGGCACGTCTTATTGCTACACCAACAAGAGTCTGCCAGCTGAATTGTTGGTGATAAATGTTCAGTGTCTTCACTCACAACACTTTATTTTGAGATGGCCTACTCCAGACTGAGAACTGTAGAGTCACGAAACATCTCATTTTAGTGGAGAAAAAGCAGCATGTTCTATCCCTCACAGAGTTTCCCGGTACTTTCTTGTTATCTTGCTTTCCACCTATTATATACCTGGATCCACTTTTGATTCAGGCGCCATTTCAATAACAGCAGCTAACACTCAATACCTCTTCCTCATGACAACCCTTTCTTAACCTTTCAGCATTTTATTTACCATCAAAACCAAAGTTAAAGTTTCCCAAATGTAACATGCTATTTTGTATGTCTATTCCACAGAACCTTGCTTCTCCAAGTATGGTCCATGAACCAGCAGCGTTGCCATTGCCTGGAAGTTTGCCATAAATGCAGAGTCTTACACCCTCCTTATTGAGTCAGGATATGCATTTTGATAAGATCCAGTGATTTATGTGGACACCAAAATTGAAGAGGCACTGTCCTAGCACATATTCTTTCCTCTGTCTTCAATGCCCTTTTCCTCCTACTTGCCTTCTTAGTAAACTCCTATTCGTCTCTCAAAATCCATCTCAGATGTCACCTTATATTAAATAGAAATATTTCTTGACTCTTTCTGATAGAGACATTTAGGTATCCTTCTACGCTATATATATATAAATATACACACACACACGTATATATACGTATATGTATGAGAAATACATTGTAATACCTGTACAGAATTAGGAAGAGAGAGATATATACACACACACACACATATATATGTATATACACACACACATATATATCATATATATGTATATATACATATATACACATACATATATATGTATGCATATATATACATATATGTGTGTGTATACATATGCATATATATACATATATATGTATTTCTCATCAATATACATCAATAGAGGTCAATATACATGAATATAGATCAATATACATCAAAATACATCAATATAGGTATTATAATGTATTTCTCATCAGTGATGTCCCTGAGGGGATATATCTGAGGCATATACATTTGTATCTTCTGCATCTCTAGCACTTACAAAAGAGCCTGACACATAAAAGGTGCTCAATAAATACTTAATGAAATGGCTGGAACTGGCACATCGGGGAGGTGCTGAAGCAATAGGCTGGTAATTAACCATTGTTACTTGCAAGACTATTTTAAAACAGAATTGAAGAATTTCTGTGTGCCACGTGGATTCATTATTTTGATACAAAACTTCAAGTGATCCTCTCCCTGTCCCTTCCTTCCCCTGGTATCCTTGGTGGTCTTAGCACGCAGCAATGGTAGGGTAACTCGGGAGAATGAAATTCAGCTTTTAAATCTATATAGCGACAGGAAATTCTATTATTTGTCACTGAAGCTTCATTCTTAGCAGGTTGGTTATTTTAAATCAATGGGTATTAATGCCCTTCTGAAGGCAGGGAGAACCTTAACTGAATGAATGAACTATACATGCCTGATAGCATAATGGGCCCTCTAGGGAATGTGGGGGAAAGGGTAGTCATATTCCCTGACTCCAAAGTGCCCACAATTTATGAAGAGTTCATAGTCAATGAGGCTTTATCCTGGAGAAGAATAAGAAGCACCTCGAATTATCTGGATAATAAAGAAGCTTACCTGGTGTGAGTCACAATGTCTGTCAAGGCACCACCTTCTAGAAACTCCATGACCACCCAGAGCTCATCGCCAACAAGGTAGCTGTTGTACATGTCAACCACATTGTCATGGTGGTAATCCCGCATGATCACGACCTGGGGGAATGGGAAAGATACTTTTGACTTGTGAAGATGAAGTTGCTTTTTGTTCTCTTGTGGCCACACCTACAACTGTAAGTAAACTGATTGAGAGGTACTGACTGTAGGGAAGTTTATTCAGAAATCTATTATAGACAAAAAGCATCAAGGGTAACTAGTAGAAATAAAAGGAATCAAGGTAGCAAATTTGAGAGAAAATGGCAGGTCACCCTGACATTGGAGAGACACAGAGAGAGAAATGAAAACAAGTAGAACTAAAGCAAGATTTGCATTCACAAGAGGGAGTTTGGTTGACCGTCTGTGGGGATATGATCAGCCATCCCTAAGGATCTCCTTTAGAATGCACTGTTCACAGTCCTCTGCTGGTTATCCTAGCAAAGGGTCACCAACTTGTAGTAATTGAGGGAACGAGTCCCACAAGTGAATGAAGTAAACTATCTATTAGAACTGGAGCCACACAAGACCAACCAACTTAATTTCTCCTTAGAATAAGATACGGGTTGAACCTGAGAGGTATTTGGGTTGAATTCAAAGAATATATATTGAAGATAAAAATAAATACGGCATAGACATTAAAAAGGCTAAGGAGCCTGCTTGCTGGAGAGAGCTTCCAGAAATTGCTGCCCTGTGGCTGTTTCCACTCGAGTTTTCAGAGTTAGTGTTAAATAATAAATTACAGAATTGTTCATCTACATCATATTGCTCTGTGTGTTCTGGCATTATGGTTTGGAAAATAAATTCCAGAAATCAGGAATGGTGGACTGGGAAGATGCTGAAGCCCAGTCACCTGGAACTCTCTGTGAGATTTGGAGCATGTGTAAGAAATAAGCACCTGTGGGAGCTGGAGATGTGTAGAGGCCACTGGGGGCTTCACATGAGCCTCCGTGAAAAACAGAGTTTGAAATTGCAGCTGAGTGCATTTGTACAGTGCCTGTTTATGGACCAAACACCTTCTTACTTCTCAGAGAATGGGAGTGCTTACAACAGAAAGATGAAGAGGTCAAGCAGCCATAGATTGTTCTGGGAGTTAGAAGATGTGGATTGTACACGCTTTCTTGGAGACTGACATCTAACACTGATATCCTGACTTGATATCTTTAGGACTTAGATCTTTCATCCATAAAAACTTTCCCCTCAGTGCTCTCATAAAATTACTGAAAGAATATTACTCCAAAATACTTTATGTGTTTTCTAACATAATTACTCATGTTTCCCCACCTATTTTAGAGCTCTTAAGTGATAAGTTTAAAAGGTAAATGAGAAAGTGGAAGGTAAACGTTAAAGTACAACAAATATACAGAGAAGAGTTAATTCCTTAACATATCAATAGCTCTTACACATCAAGAAAACAAATGCTAGCACCCTAACTGAAAACATATGATTCAGTGAAGAAAGAAAAATGGCCTATAACCGCATAAAATTAAATTCAGCTACACTAGTAATAAAAGTGCTAATGAAAACAGTAAGGTTTATTCACGTTTAGCAGATGAACAGAGATAACATGACAGTATCAACGAAGCTAGTGAAGGTGAAACTGTACTATTAGTGAGGGTCTAGATTGGTACAAACCTTCTGGAAATTAACACTGTATATCATTTCTCTAAAAACATTTACATATCATTTGATCTGTTCATCTTATTTCTAGGACTCTAAGAAATGATCAGATATGAAGCCAAAGACTTATGTGTAACAACACTCACTGCAAAATAATAAAAGTGACAAATTGGAAACAGTATAAATCAGAGACTGGTTTTAAATATGATACATGTATATGATAGAAGATTACTAAAAGTGTGTTTTGACATGTAGCTAATAGAATAGGTTAATATACTTTATTTTACATTAATAAAAATAAGTAATGTATGCCAATATATGTTATTTAATATTAATTTTATTAGTATTAATGTTAACATTAGGTAAAATTTAGAAAGTCACAAAACCACATACATATAAAGTTACCTCAAATTTATTAAATCAGTGACTGGTTTAATAAATTTGATACAGGTCTATGATAGAAGATTATAAGGCCATTACAATGGTCATTAAATTTATTTTACAGTAATAAATATAAGTAATACAGCTCAATATATTTTATTTGATATTAATTTTATTAGTATTCATGTTAATATTAATTGAAATTTGGAAAGTTATGAAACTACATATATAGAGAATTATCTCAAACAAAAGAAATTTGTAAATAGAAAAATATAGAAAGGAAACACTGAAATATTAATGTAGGCTATTACTTGACTGGGATGTTTGTGGGACATTTTCTTTACTTTCCAAATATTCTACAGGAAGAATCCATTATTTTTATAGTTAGGAAAAATATTTTAAAGTTCCTAAAGAGTAATAGTTCATTGGCAAACTGCCCTGGTCTACTGTTTTAAAAATTGTTTATGGAGGGTATATTATGATATCATACTAGTGTAAAATATATACAAATCCACACAGATACAGTGTAGCATAAGATTTAGAGTCCGCTAGACAGAGATTCAGGTCCTAGTTCTGCAGTCAACCTGCTTGACCCTGGGCCGGTCTCTTCACCTATCTGAGTCCAGGTTTCCTTGTTAAAATGGTGATAATATCTTTCTGTCTCACAGAGTTGTTGTGAGGATCAAACTAGATTAATGCTTAGTACAGTGGCTGACACACATGAAGTACTTTATAGAGGTAACAGCCATATATGCGCACAGAAAAAAGACCGGAACAGACACAGACAGGGGACGCTAATTTTGTCTTTATATTTTCAATGCTTTTCTAATGTCCTAAAACTCACGTGTGTAACTTTTGAAATGGGAAATAAATGTTACAAAGGAGAGAAAGGATGACCCAAACACACCCTTTACCTCATTGAAAAGCAGTTCCCGTCTCTGTTGCTTCCGGAGGTCCATTTTCTTCACTGCAACTTGTTTCCCTGTGTGTTTCTCGGTGGCGATGCACACAATGCCGGTTGAGCCTTCCCCGATTTTGATAAAGTTGTCCAAGTATTCCCTGGGGTCTCCTGGGCTGACCACCAGCTGCAGGGCCGCCCGAAACTGTTCATGGGACACCCTGGAGGGCTGCTGGTCGGAGGAGGAACCCCAGCTGGGCGGCGGGTAGGTGCTGGATGAGAGGCTGAGGGAGCTCAGGTAGGAAGCCGTGGAGATGTACTGCGAACTGCTCTGCAGGGAGGGGTGGTGGTACAAGGTGGCTTTGTGGTACCCAGACGGATACTGGTGGCTGCTTGAGGAATAGCCCGCTTTGCTTTGACTTTGAGGTAGTTTGGCAGGGCCCCTGGGGTAGGTGTCAGACCCTGACAGTGGAGGGCTGAGGACCATCTGTGCTCGATCATAATCCACCTGGGAAGACAGACATGGATAGAGTATATTCACATGCTAGATCTGGATGCCACAGCCAGGTGGTGAGTGAGCTGACCGACAGCTGGCAGAATGAAGATCACCAGTGCGAGAAGAGAGGATCTGGCTGGGGCACCAACAGGACCGGCCACACCTAGGGAAGGGCCTTCTCTGGTACACGTGCACCACAGTAGGAGGTTAGTTCACATGTATCTTATCCAAGGTGTGCTTGCTTGTTAAGCCCTATTTTCTTGTTCAGGAATGCAAAATCTCATCCCTCATTAAAGGATATTAGTTTTCAGCTAGCATTTTGGGGAGGCATTTCCGGGGTAGGAGGCCTTTTCCCATGCTTCTGAATTCAAATACTAGAGGGTGGTATGGACATTTATGTATAACATATGTATAACACAGCAGATGTAGGTACAGGGCAAAACATGGCTCCCTGTGCTAAGGGTGTGAACCACAGGGTGAACATGTGCAATGTTCTCACCAAATAAGTACAAATATAATTGAGAGCGACCAGTCTTTGCAGGGGTATGTGTGAAATGAAAATGAGGCTAGACCCCAAAGAGACCCCAGCAAAGAGCATCCACTCTGACTTGGAAGAGTGGGATGAGGGGATTTTGTGGAGGAGAGTGGGGAAGCCAGGGAGGGTATTACTGGTATACGAAACAATGTGCAGATCCAGCAGTCACTTCCTGGAAAGAATCAGGAAGGAGCTCTGGCCACTCTTGGAATGGCTGAGGCCTGGATGATAAAGATACCACATCTTGTCATGTGGTATGCACCTTGCCCAGGGCAGAAAGTGCTAATCCATCATGCACTCTGTTTTGGAAGATCCCGACGGCAACACAGTGCTGGATACATAGAAGGTACTCAGAAAAGATTTGTTGATTGGATTTCAGGCTGTTTCCTAATGCAGTGCCCCAGAAAGTCTCTGTCACTCTACTGGGTGTAAATGGAATGATATTAACTTATCCTACTCCCCTTCCATCCACCCCAAGGACCTAGATCTACTCTAACATAGTAGTTACAAGCTACACGTACCGATTTAAAGTAAACAAAAATCCATTAAAAATTAAAAATTCAGTTTCACAGTGACACTAGTCACATTTTAAGAACTCAGTAGTCACCACATCACACAGTACACATATAAAACATTTTCCTAATTGCAGAAAGGGCTACTGGATGACACTATTCTAGATGAATTGATTCTTCCCATGTAGCACATTCATTCATTTATTTCAAAAATTAATATTTGAGTAACTATGATGTGCTATGCACTGTTTTAGGTGTGAGGGGGGAGGGTCCACCAAGAGTCAAAATGAATGGCATCTCTGCCCTCCTGGGGTTTATGTTCCAGAGAAGGAAACAGATAATAATAAAGAAAACCAATAAATACACAGTGTGTGGTTCAGGAGTAATGAATAATATAAAGAAAAATAAAGCAGAGAGGGGGTTGAAAGTAACGAGATGAATCTTGGATAGTGTAGTCACAGAAGGACTCTCTGAGGGCGTTCCATTTGAGCAAAAGCCTGGCTGAGTGAGGGAAAAAGCAAGATCCCTCTCCTAAGAGGGATGGTTTGGGCAGTGGGAGTGGCACATGCAGGATTCTGAGGCAGACCCAGGCTTAGTGTTTGAGGCACAGCAGAGGCTCAGCTATAGTGGAGAGTGTCAGCTAAGGAAGATGGATGGAGAAGCTGCCAGGGGCAGATCATGAAGACCTTGGCAAGGATGTTGGCTTTTGCTCCAAGTGAGGTAGGAAGCACTGGGGATTGCTAAGCAGACAAGAGTGACACGGTCTGACTCTCTCTGGCTGTGGAGGAGAGACTTTGGTGGCTAGAGTGGGAACAGGGATGCCAACAGCTTATCACAGTTAATGTGGGCTGAGATTAGGGTAGTTATTATAGATGGGGTGAGAAATGGTGAAATCTCGGGCAAGATTTGAAGGTGGAGCTGACAGGATTTGCGGATGGATTGGATGAGATCTTGAAAGACAGGAATCAAAGATGGCTATCAGAATTTTGGCCTGAGCAACAGGCTATTTAATGAGATAAGGAATCCAGGGGTAGCAACAGGCTTGTGGAGTGTGGTAATCAGCTTCCAAATTGCTCTCAATGACATGTGCCTCCTGACATTCATATTCCCATGTAGTCCCCTTCTACACTGCATTGAAATCAATCTGAGTGATCAAAGAATAAGGCAGAGATGATGGCAAGTTCCTTTGCTCTCTTACTCACATCATTTATTTTGGCTTTCACCAGCTGCCATGTCATGAGGACACTCAAGAATCCTTTGGAAGGACTGGGTGCAGCGGCTCATGCCTGTAATCCCAGAGCTTTGGGAGGCTAAACTGAAGGATCACTTGAACCCAGGAGCTCAAGGCTGCAAGTTAGCTATGATTGCACCACTGTGCTCCAGCCTGGGTGACAGAGTGAAACCCTGTCTCAATAATAATAATAATAATAATAAAATAGAGAGGTCCATGCAGCGAGAAACTGAGGACTCCTGTTAAGAGCTAGCTAGAAATTGAGGCCTTCTGGCAAACAGTTATGTGAGCCATTCTGGAGGTGGGTCCTCCAGGTCCAGTTGATCCTTCAGATGACTGTATCCCTGGTTGATGTCTTGACTGCAACCTCATGAGAGATTCCAAGACAGAACCAATCAGCTAAGCCCTCTCAATTTGTGACCTACAGAAACTGTGAAATAGTAAATGTTTGTTATTTAAAGTTTAGGGGGAAATAGTTGAACAGCACTATTTTTTGCTTCATGAGGCAGTGTGTTTTAAGCCATGAAGCTTTGGGATAATTTGTTATGCAGCAATATTGATAGCTAATACATGAAGGAAAATTAAGAATTCTTTTAGCCATGTTAAGTTTGAGAGAGTGATTAGACATCTAGGTGGAGGTGTCACTTAGGAGACTTAGACATGCCCCAAGTCCAGGGAAGAGTTAAGGCTAAAGACATGAATCTGAGAGTCATCAGTGCTTAGTTCATATTAAAAGTCATGATGCTGAATGTGTAAGAGATGGTCTGAGAACCCCAATTTCTAGATACCAGAAATAGCAGAGGGATCTTGCAGAAAGGAGCAGAGAAGGAGTGACCAGTGCTACAGGAAGGAAACTAAGGAAGCAAGTTGTCCTGGAGCCAAGAGAGGAAAGTATTTCAAGAAGGAAGGGCTAATGAATCCTGTCAAATGCCACTGAGAAGTGGGATAGGGCATGTTGCTCATTGGATCTGGTGACATGGTAGAGGCAAGCAGGTGTTTCAAGCTCCAACCCCATCATGTTGCATAAGAAGATGCTTATTCTATCACATCATGGAGCAAGAACTGCACCCAGTGGGCTCTTTAAAATTGCTACCATAGCACCGTTCTCAGTACCCCCACACTGCCCATTGGTTCTACAATGACAGTGCCTGGCCTGCTGAACATTGAGCAATGCAGCTCTTCCAGCTTCAAAAACACTACACTTTACTAGGCGAATTCACCACTCAGACAGCCTTGGCATTAACCAGCAGGAACCAGGGCAGCTGCTAAGCTGCCCTCCTGCCCTGGTTGCAGAGACAACACATGCTTTTGAGGGGCATAGGGATGAATTCTGACTTTGATAATTTTAGTCAAATCAGTTTCTCTGAGTCTCAGTTTCCTTATCTGTAAAATGGAATAATAATAATAATTACTTCCTTTGGTCATTGTGAACTCTAAAGGATCAAATACACATCTAAGTATTCAAACAATGACTGGTCAATGAGTTCTACTTGGTGTTATTATTACATAAAGTGATGAGACACTTTATACAGTAATGAGAATGCAAAATAAAATAAATAGTAACTGCAATATTATGAAACTAGCTAGCATTTATCGAAGACATACAATGCCCCGGTGATATATATATTCCTATACATTAATACTCAAAGCAATAAGACAAGGTGTCTTTAGTTGTAATATATTGAACAATGTATAGTTAAAATATTCAAAAACAAGCTGATTATTTTCAAAGCCTCTGTATTTGTGCTACACAAGGAAGACGTGTGTGTGTGTGTGTGTGTGTGCGTGTGTATGATGGAATGGGGAGAAAGAAGTGTCAGTGTAAGTTAAATAACTGGATTCTTCCTTTAATAAGCTCCAGATTAGTCAAGTCTAGGCTAGTCAGCAAGGCAGGGTGTGAAGAGAAACAGGGTTTTTGGCTTTTATTTCTGAAAGTGTGTCCTGGGAGCCATCACATGCCAGTATCGCCCTGTGTCTTCCTTGGAGGACTGGTTCCCATACTTTCAACGAAAGAATTCATTCCCCACAAGCATGTATAATTGATCTCTGAATATATATTAAAAATGGGCAAGTTGCATCCTGCAGGAGTCACAAACACCGCTTTGCATTAATTTAGGCCACTTTTCTTCCTTATCACCTGTCAGTAGCATTATCAGAGTCCACCCTTAACAGCCGGCGTATGGCATAAAGAAGAAGCCTGCCTGCACCAAGGGGACAATTTCCAGGCAAAGACGGAATGCAGAGCTCTTTGTTGAAAGCTAACCATCTTCAAAATTAGGCCATGAGACAAAAAGGTATTGTTGTCTTTCATGGCTGCTGGTAAGAGGCGCAGACTCTTAAAGAAGCAATAGTTAAGGAACAGCCAGTATCACAAGAGACAATTTTTTGAATAAAACTCAAGGCGTACTCATCAGAGAACGAACTGTTCACTTTGAGTGAGGGAACATGGGATCTTCCCTCAGAGGACAAAGAGCTGACTCTGTGAAGGAGAAATGCATGGGTGACCCCATTTGGGGCCACCAAGGTGCTGAACCATTGCCTTCTGTTGGATCTTAACCCACATGCGGGTTCCATGATGGTGCGTACCACCGGCCCACACACTTTCGACAGGTCTTGTTCTTTTTATTCTGGGAATCATGCAGGGGGCAACTAAATCCCATTTCGTGGTTGATAAAATGGAGGCACAAGGATATAAAACTGCCCCCAAGCAATCCAGGGCAAACAGCTCCACACTTAGGGACGACATAACCTATTTTATCTGCTGGGGTCAGTCTTTCACTCCCAGTGGGAGGGCGCCCAGCACAGTGGCCCACAAGCCGGCTCCCTTGCCTGCCTTGGCGTTTCCAACCTTCGTTGTCACCTCCCTGGTCTGTATAATCAAGGCTGGGCATTCTCTCCTCACTAAAATACACAGGGGTTCCCCTAGGAGCCATCGTGGGGCCTCTTCTGTCAAGCAACTGCTCTGTTAGAAGTATATTCTTGCAGTAGTAACAAATATTTATAAGAATAATGATGCTTGATATTTGTTGAGTGCTTTCTACATGCCAGGGACTGTTCTAAGCACACTATGTACATTCTTGCATGTAAACCTCAAGTTGGACAATTAAATAAGCTCTGTAATTCCTCCATTTTACAGATAAGAAGACTGAGGCACAGTGGGTTTAAGTAGGTCACGCAAAAGTCTCAAAGCTACAAAGAAGGGAGAACTGGGGTTCAAATCCAGACAGAATTGCTTCAGTACTTGGGTCCTTGATAAACTCACAGAGACAGGCGTCAATGATGGGGGTGGGAGGATGTGGTCTTAACAGAGGCAGGCAGAGCGGGGGATAAAGACAACCACAGAGATAAAGCCTGGTCAGAGTGTTTCACTGGGGGCCCAGATGTCTGGGCAGCCTGGGGAAAAATGCAAGAATTGGACCAGAACATGATGGATGGTAATGTCTAGGAGAGGGGATGAAAGACAAATTAAGGGTTTTGTTTTGTTCTGTTTGTTTTTGGCTTGTTTGTTTTGAACAGTTTTGGCTTAGAGAAATGAGCTCAAAAAAAAAAAAAAGTAGTCATCACAGCAAAACGAGTTGATTATCTATGTACATCATTCATCATTTTCCTTTTTGTTTTGGTCAAAGCGGAAATCTGCATTGTTCCAAAACCACTCAGGCTTTCTTTTGTTAAGTTCTTTCAAGGAAGAAAGTGCAAACTTCCTTCTGTGATGAGACCTCCTTGCCCTCTCACATCGCTCTTGGACTTTCATAATCATGTAAGTGTCCTGTTCTAAGTTGTCTTTCTCATGATAGCCTATATTTGGAAGACGGAAAACATAAATGATGAATTTGTTATTCCTACTGTTTTACACACACATGTTCATGTATGTGAGAAAGATGTCCAAAGCAGTCCAGCTTAAACTGTGCAATCTTTTCTATGACCTGATTTACAAACACATTCTAGAAAAAAAAATGAGTAGGCTTGAAGTCCATATAAGCAGACCTGTCTTTGGTATTGTGAAAGGGATTTGGGATCTGATTATTTAGTGAAACCACAATGCAGTGGAATTGGACCGGTGAAAGGAACGACATTTAATAAGTAAATCCAATGTATCTCTCATCACCCATGATCCAAACCATTTCCAAAAGATTTATGTACATGGTTTACCCTTGCAGACCTTACAGCAAGGGCACGGGGTGCAGAGCAAGGGTGGGAAACTGCAATGTAAGAGAAAAACAACAAAGGCATTCTTCCCATCCCTCCAAAGAGAACAGTGCTGTGATTTTGTGAATGAGTAACTCCTTACAAAGGAGACCATGGTCTGCAAAGTTTTCAGGGGGATTTCCATATGGCATGATGTAATGAGAGAAGGTCAGATCAATCGTCTTGCAAATTATCATTCAGGCTGCTAAACTGCTTAGCTGCAGGGTTACCAGGTCATTAATTGTCATTGAAAATTGGATACATTTTAACAAGGAATTCTCTCTACAGGAATCTTTAGAAATACTGACAAAATGAACAAGGAGTTGTGATTGTGATTTCCTCTTTTTTTTTTGAAATGGCTAATAACATAGACTTGTTTTTTAGCTTCTGGATACATTTTTGTATACCATATAAATTAATTCTTTAAAAACTGTGCTTTGTCATGTCTCTATACAAACATGATCAAAAAAAAAAAAAAAAGAGCAAAAAAGAGAGACTGTATTATATAAGGGAATAAATAATCCCCAGTTAACAACTCAGCCAGACTACCTTTCTACAATGAGCTCAACATCTCTAAAGATAGGGTCAGACACAGGCTTGTGATGTATCAAAATTATAAATAATTATAGCAATGAATTCGTTTAATCAATCAATTTCACCAGAGGTACGCTGGGGTGGACGGGGCATAAAACTCCACACAGCTATCAATTGCTCCGATTACAGCTGGCTGTCAGCCAGAATTCCCCTGATCCGTGTTAGTTAAATGCACATTAATCTGAATTTGGCAGTGTAATCAAGGTCCTAACTGAACTGTGAAATTGAATTCTGCAGTAGAACATAATTTGACCATTTTATGCCAAGGCTGGGGGGAGAAAAGCTTGGTGAGGGAAGGGTGGGAGAAAGAAGAGAAGGAAAAAAAAATCCTGCAGCAGCATCTATTTGTCACTGTGGCCTTCTGTTCTGAGGGCAGGGGGGCCATCTCTGGAGCGTGCTCTACTGGGGTGTGTGGGCACGGCCACGGTGTGGGTCTGCTCCCACGAATGAGGACCTAGGAATGTTGCATGAAAGATGGTGAGTTTCAGGGAGTGGGAGGCAGCTGGTTCCAGCGCCTGAATGTGGTGCTCCAATACACCTTTTCGGAGCACAATAAAACAAAGACTGCTCATCTCAAAAATGAAAACGCCAGGCTGGGTGCTGCTTGCTCTCCATAAATCAAATGCAAGATAAAAGTGAATCACAGTCCTCTATTATCTGAGCATGGAAAGGACATCTTAAATGGTCCTGACTTGACTCAAAGGAAAATTTAACAGGACCGGGCTTGGCTTTGGGAAGGGAAAACGACTGCTTGTAAGAAGTCTGGAGAGAATCATTAACTCACATTCTCTGTAGGGACACGATAGAGACTGGCAATTAGGGGAATGGGATTCATTAAACCCTGTGACTCATCTGTCTCTCTGGTTGTGCCCTGCAAATGCACACTGAAAGTTGGACAAGTCATGACCCTACAAACAAGCAAAGCCTAGCTATATGAAGCATTGAATAAATCTGAGATGTGCAGGCTCAGGCATACGGGTATTCCAGGCTCTTCCTCCACCTCTGAATTGGTGTATCCAATTAACCCCCCACAGTTGCTGCTTCAAACTCCAAGAATGCATTTTCTATTCAAGAGCAGTGAGACAGACCAGATTGCTCTGGCCTGCGATCCGTCATCGCCTGCAGGGATGTGGAGGGACTTTTCGTCTTTGGGGATTGGTTTGCGGCCTCAGAATATTGTTCAAATATGTCAGGGCCTCCGAGAGAGGTAGGGACGGACAATGCCAGGTTAAATTCATTTTGTTTTTAATTTGGTAATGGGAAAACCCATTCATAATGTCTGAAATACAATTTACTTTGAGTCACAAGAGCATTTATGGGAAGAAGTGTCCATTCATATGCAAAGGACACCTAAAGTCTCCATCAGAAGGGACAGATGTTAGAGATAGCGCACTCAGTCAGTCCTTGGATATTTTATGAGCCTTAATGAACACCCTACAGGTAAAGAAAACAAATCTAAATATATCCATTGTTATATTAAGGGATCAAGTTCTTCTCTCTTTCCCCCTCAGATTTTTGGTGTAGCCCATCATTTTTCACTAGCACTGTCATTCCACAACCCATCAAGCCCCGAATGGATCTCTGAACGGAGTTCTGCAGGGATCCTCAGTAGAAAAGAAGTTGCTGTTTTGTTGTTGGAGCTGTGGTTGAATCTGGGCATAGCAAGTACCACAAAGAACAGTGAATCATTAAATTATTGATGCGGGAAGACTGGGCCCACTGGTTCAAGTGCTTTTTCCTTCCAGGGAAAGCAAAGTGATAGCTAAGCAGTGAAAATACATTGTATTGTTGACCCCAGAAGGAAGTGCTGGGAAATCACACCATCCTTTTCTTCCCACCCTTTTTTGCTGTTGTTTTGTTTTGTTTTGTTTTGTTTTTTTAGACAGGGTCTCACTCTGTTGCCTAGGCTGGAGTGTACTAGTGTAATGATAACTCACTGCAACCTTGAACTCCTGGGCTCAAAGGATTGCCTTGGCCTCCCCAGTAGCTAGGGCTACAGATGTGTGCCACCGTGCCCAGCTAATTTTTAAATTTTATTTGTAGAGACCAGATCTCACTATGTTGCCTAGGCTGGTCTTGAACTCCTGGCCTCAAGCGATCCTCCCATGTTGGGCTTCCAAAGTAATGGGATTACAGGTGTAAGCCACTGCACCTAGCACATCCCTCATTCTTCACTCAGAACTTCTTACTACGCCATCTGTTTGGGATATCCTAGGCTGCAGTTATGGTCACTTTTCCTACCTTACAGAGATGGCAGGGGTGAAGTGGAGGGGTTGGTTGGATATGTATAGCTATGTCAGTTCTTGCTTGTTTAGCCTCTGGCTTCCATGCAAGTCTGAGAAGTTTATTTCCATTCTAGAGAGGAGAGTAATCACTGGGGTGGCACTGGGGTCCTCAGGCCAGCTCAGTCGCTGAAGCTTCACATGGCGGTGAGCAAGTCACACAGTGACTCTGCAACTCTGGCCTTCTGAGACTCACATTTCTGAAGTGAGAGCAGTTGTACTTATAGGCTGCACAGAGTGACAGAATTTGTTCCCATATTTTGAAAATATGTAAAAGATAGCACAGAGAGAATGTTCCTATGGCTGGTGTTAGCTGATAGGGTGATGTGTCTTCTAACCAGAATATTCCTGAGACTAATGACTAACACTGAGTGCTTGCCATGTGCTAACTCCTTTAGGCTTATTAATCTTAATCCTCAGGACAATTTCGAAGTAGGTACTGAAACACTTTACAGATGATAGAACTGACGCACAGAGAAGATCATACAGCTAGTAAGGGCTTGAATCCAGGGAATCTGATTATAGAATTTGCATTTTTCTGTAATGGGTGAGAAAATCTGGATTATCTTTTAAAAAATCAAACAAGGCTACCGCTTAAGGTTCAATAAATGCATGTGAGTCCCTTAGGGATTTCTACATCTAATGCTTCCTTTACAGCCCATAGTTCCAGCTTTTACCCACAGTTTACACTCTGGGTGACATTAAGGAACTTCTCAAGGATTCCATCCTACCAAGAACAGGAAGAATAAACAGCACTCCATGGGCACTGCAAATCCACCTGTCAGTCACCACCCATTCTTCACCAGCAAGGTGAGGCTGCCTGTAGGATTTGTGTCTGGACCTGAAGACTTCATGTCCACCTTTCTGCCCTGGATTTTCTTCTGTGGAAATGAGAATATTCTGGAACACATAGACTTTGGAGCCAGTAGGACTTTGTTTGGAGTCCTGATTCAGTTATATTCAGTTATTTGCCTTTATAAACTCGGGGAAGTCCATAAAGATTTGGAGTCTCAACTTCCTCAACTGTAGAGCAGAGGTGATCCTGAATTCTTCTGGAATTGCAAAGACTAAGTTGAGTCATGTTTGCAAAATGCTTAGCACAGTGCTTGGAACACAGTAACCCTCACATCACTGCCACCATTCATCTACATGCTCCACAGGTAGACTGATGTGTAGCCTACTCATATTAGTAATTAAGATGCTGTAATTTATTAACTTACTTAACCCTCATACTATATAATGAGACATGGGCCGTCTTTATCCTTATTTTGTAGATAAAGAAGTGGAAGCACAGTTAAGCAACTTGTTCACCCAGTTAGTAAGTGGCAATGTCAAGACTCAAACCCAGGCAGTTTATCTCCAAAACCTATACCCTTAACTGCCAAAACATGCTTGACAAATGATAGCTATTGAACAGTTGTCCTTAACTGGGCCAAGTTTGCCATCCTCTGCCTGTAGGACATTTGGCAGTATCTGGGTATATTTTGGTTGTTATGAGTGAGGGAGGGATGCTATGGGCGTATAGTGGAGAGAGGCCATAGATGTTGCTAAACATCCTATCATGCACAGGACAGCCTCCCTCAATGAAGAATTACTAGGTCCAAAATGTTCATAGTGTCAAGGTGGTGGACCCCGCCACAGAGAGAAAGGGGATGATGCAACCTAATTGTGAAATTAATTAATTGCTAATTAACTGCTAATGCAACTTCATTGCTTCAGGTATTAAAAGGAGCTTATAATCAGGCAGGTTGCAGGCTTTGCACCCTCAGAAGCTGCCCCTGTGCTACTGGAAATGCATGCAATGTCTGGTGAAAGGCTTAAGCCCAAAGAGTTGAATCCCAGCTCTGCTGTGAGCACACTGAGCCTCTCAAAACCCGTTTCCTCATCTGTATAAAGGGATGAAGAATTCTTGCCTTACAGATCTGTGAGGCTCAAAAAAACATGGCATGTATCTGGTACACAGCAAATGCTTAATGAACTGGTGGGATTTTTATGCTGGGGGCTTCTCAGTGGCTGCCGCAAGGAACGGATGTGCTGGGCCAATACAAAGACACAAGTAGGTGGCTGCCTGGTCCCTGGAGAGCACAGGAATGAGCAAAGTCAAATACATGGTGACAATTTCTCCAGCTAGCTTCCTTCCCGGGAAGGCAGATTTGTCTGCAGGTGAGGGCGGAAAGCATTCTCTCTCCACTTCTGGCAGTTTTTATTTTTATGGTGGTATGGTGCTATACGGTTTTTGTCTGGCTTTGTTTCCCACCCGCCCAACCCCAGGGTTTCATCTGCTTAGTTCCAGCAAAATACACTTAAATGTAGTGAGAGGAGGCCAACATCAACAGACTCATAACATTCTTGATTCCTGTCATGCTAGCAGGGAAATTAAGTAGGTAGATAACATTGAAGGAGTCTTTTTTTTTTCCCTGTGGGTTAACATTAATCTTTTCTTTTTCTTCAGGACAAAATGTAAAACTGTGTGTCAAACACACACACGTGCATGCGCACACACACACATACACACGACCCTCCTCATTTCTGCTTCATCTGGAGACCTACACAAGTTTTGTGCTTCCTTTTATTTTTGGAGGTGAGAATATGACCCAGCCTCCTCTAGGAGTCTCTGCAATGCAAGGCCGACTCATCTGAGTCGTGACCACTATTTCTTCCCTCAGCTGGAAATCCAAATGTGATTGGTACTTTCTAAGAGTACAGTTCTAAAGACACAGACAGGGACCTTGGTCTTTTTAGAGAAATGTTGTATTTTTAATCAAGTAAACGTTTTAATTACTAACCTGCTTCCCACCTCTTGTCCTCCCACAAAACACAAAACCTGCTCATGAGTCTCTCATGAGTTTCCTGTGAAACATGGAGCAGCAGCTTGCTTCTTTGTATTTCTGATTATAAGGGCTGAACACCCTTGGTAGAAGTTCCCATGAGTGAATATGCAGTTTTTTGTTGGTGGTGGTGTTTTGGTGAGCCGCAATAGTTTGTGCATTGTTTCTGGGCTGGCAGAGCCAGATTTCAGGGCAGGTCTGCCTTGTCTTATACTTGGAAGTCTGCAGGATAGAGGGAACCTGCAGGGAATTAAAGTGAATCACCCCTCCCACCCTCCTTCTTCTATCACTTAAAGTTCTGGTGGCCACTGGGACTTCTCACAGATTTTCTTGGCAAATGCAGTTGAATCCCCGAAATAACATATATCCAAATAATAGGAAAATATTGAGCAGAGAGAAACACCAGGCTTGAGTTATTGTCCTTGTTTTGCAAACAACTAACTGTGAAACTGTAAGTGTGTCATGTGGCTCTCTGGGCCTCAGTTTCCCCTTCTAGGAAATGAGTGCGCAGGGATTGCTGGTGGTGACATTAAATCTCAAAAGCCCATGCTATGTGAAAATGTGGACTCAGGGATACCAGTTCATCCTTAAAAAAAAAAAAAAAATTAAAAAGAGAGAAGACTGAAACTCCAAATGAAGAGTTCTAAAACTCTTGACCTCTAAAACTATTTGGACTATGGACATGTGTAGCCCACCCAATATTCATTTCCAACATCCAGGAGGAGCCAAATAAGCCTCCAGGGCCAAAAAGCAGCATCATCTGGGCAATGTTTTCTCTGTGACTATGACCCCAAACAACTCCCTAACACACAAGTAAGCAAGTAAGCTTAACATGCAAGTAAGCCACACACACACAAAATCTTAGATAAAAAATAACCACCAATGTTCAAAGCCTGAGGATGTAACTCAATTCAGCTATCAAACATGTTAACTTATTTATTCCATATCACTCACAGAAATGCACAAGTGATATGCACAAGAAATGGAATAAACTATCATGTATCATGAGGCATGTGCATGACTTCAAGTAGATTTTGCTTGTGGTTAATTAGACCTCTTTCCAACAATCACCCTGGCAAGAACACAGGAGGAGAAAGCAGTCATGATACCCTGAGTGTGGGTGTTCAAGTACATTAACACTACGAGATAAAAAAACACCGTCACTATGTGAATTTTAACTGGAGGAACATATCTCAGGCCTTTATTTATCAAAATTTGTTTTTAGTTTTATATCTTGGGAACTAAGGCGGCAGCTTTTTTGTTTCTTCTAAAGAATGGCTGAAGTAACTCCAACAATACACTTAAATGACTTCTCCTCAACATCTTGGATGAGGTTAATGAGAAATAAGAAGCAAAGGAAAAATATCAACTATCTGTAATCAATAAAGCAGGTGAATGCGGGCAGGCTTGGCTTGCAGAGTTTTCTGTGCTGCTCACCAACCTGTCGAGAGTTTGGTATAAATAAGGTACATGACTGCCCTGTGAGAAGGCGTGTCCCTCTCACCTGCTTCAAGACCTCTATGTAATCCACAATCCACACCCAATGCTCCATGTTCACTTTTGCTGGACAGGTAAAGTAGCAAAAACATTTCTAAATGACAGGGAAGAATAAATCACTTGCACATTCTCAAAGGAAGTTTCCAAGACTTTAGACCTTTGGACCCATAGACCTTTGTCTGTGATTTAGTTTCAGTAACTTCTCCCGCAGTGATTTCCAAACTTTAGGATATCATGGACCAGTCAAATTTCAAAGCACACTTGGATCTGCTAACATTTAAACAAAATTTAAAAGAGGAATTACAACAAAACAAAGTAAAAAGGAGACAAAAATGGTCCAGCGGTCCAGCAACCATCTGTCACCCCAAAATTTCATACAAAAACCAGTATTTCAAATCAAATATAGTAAAAAGTACATACTCTTAATATGAAGAACCATCCCCCGAGTTGAATAAAATTAGCTTTATTTAAAAATTACCATCTCATCCTGAGTTTCTTTCCTTTCTGGCAGGTCCATGCAAACTTTGCCAGGATGTAGGAACCACTGTATGACTCGATCTAATGCTCTATGATTTTATATGACTGATCCACTCCTTAACAGGAAACTTAGCAAAATACAATCACATCATATTTATTACTCATATATCAGAATATCTTTCAAATAAATAAGTTTATTTGCCTTTTAATGAGAAACCAGGTAGGAGGGCCCAAAAGATAGGTTTTGATTTTAATGAATATATATGCCTTATCCTAAACCTTCTGCCCTGGTGCCTCACAAGTGGAGACAGGGTGGGTTTTGATATTAATTTTCCCTTAAAAGGCAAACAAGTACTTGGCAATCTGATCGTATAAAAAGGTCGTGCCAGCACCACCCTTGTGGAGGTTTTTGTACACTTCAGGGAAAGGAGGTAGCAAACGTTACCTTTGGAATGCACATTGTGGGCTCGGACAAGCGAGGGTAGGTGTAGGAGTTGTAGGAGTGTCCTTGGGGATGGGTTTTAAATGCACTTGCTCCAAATGGCATCATCGGTTCCTGGAGCCCGGAGCCTGACCTGGACCTCTGCCGCATGGCGGGCTGGGGGCTGGTCTGATTCAGGTAGGAAGACTTTGGCCTCCTGTCATAGTCGTCCAGGCTGGGTCCCCATTCACTTTCACTGTAGGCCAAGCTCTCCTTGGAGCACCCACTGGTCCCTGCAGTTCTAGAAGGTGTGAATTGGAATGAATAATCCAGAGGGGAGCTACTGGAGGCTCTCTGATACTCCCACTTGAGGTCACTATATTCACTTGGTTTGTTCAGTGAGTCCAAATGTGAGTGATAATCAGCAGAAAATCTGGCAAAATCGGATTTCAAAGGCTTCATCTCAGAATAGTAGGCCTCCCCGTGCTTCATTTTCATTACGTGCCCATTTTGTTTGGCTGCATGGCTGCCTCTATAATACGGATCCAGATCGTCCCCATAGAGACTCCTCTCCCTGCACTTTTCGGTCGTGTAGTCAGCAGTAGTATCGGATTCGCTGGAATACTGGGAGAAGGTGATGAAGCCATTTTCTTCCGCGTGGCCTGGACCGTGGCTGGAGGCTCCCTGATCTGGGGTGGGTGGGCTTTCTTTCCTTAGGGAGTTGGAACGAGTCACCGAGATGTTGTCAAAATCCTCTAGCAGGCCGTTGATGGAGGTTTCCTTGCAGGGTTTGTTTCCTCTAACGATTGTCTGGGGATAATAAAAGGAATATTGTTTAAGGAAATACTGTTTAAGGAAAATATTTCATCGACGGCGGCATCCCACCCCCACTCCATCCAAATTAAACTACAGAAGGAAAAAGACCCCAGGAACACTTAATACAAAATGACAAAGAAAAAATTGTCGATTGACTGCAGTGGTGAAATAAATCAAATAGTAGACAATAATCTCAAATTGCAATTTTTTTCCTACCTATCTCAATAGAGACATCAATTAACCACCAAAAAGCCACGTAGGAGACTACATAGGCTATCACTGTTTCATTTACCAGTTTACAGGCAAATCCCTTCCCCCTACTTCTTCTACCTAAATAATAAGCCCTAACCATCTATCGCTGAGCCGATAATTATAATTTAACACTCTGTAACTGTTTGGCAATAAAAAATAATATTTATTACTGTTTTACATTCATTATTCAGATGATTTTCAAAACCAGAAGGCATTGTCACCCAAGTATTAACATAACTAGAAATGGGTGTACATTTTTTTACCCTTATATGGAAGACACATAATAACTGAAGTTATGAATTTTATAGATGAGGAAGGCACTTCCTGAAACTGTAATTAGGAAACAGCCTGAAGATTATTTGTGTGATTTATGATGAAATGTGATATTCTTATTAAGTATATATACTTATACTATACAGCTTGTTTGCTATGGCCACACTTCTGTGTAACATCATCGCTGAATCTTGGGTGGCTTAGTAACGATGGTTGCACCTGGATCTTAGTGACAAATTGTTCCCTTTAATGAACCTAAATAACACAAGAATACCAGGAACGGAAAGACATCGCAAACCACTTACAAAACCGTCAGCCGTTCCTTGACAATGACAGGATTCGAAGGAAAATATGATGGGGGTGGATAAAAGAACAAAGTGTTGTGACTTCAGACTTTCAGGATTTTAGGAGAAAAATACCTTTGAGCAACTAGCAAGGAGTTCAAAACCATCTTGGATGGTACAATAGAAGACTTCAAACCAGAGGAGGAAGTCAAAGTTGTCCTGGAGCTGATGTTTTATAAATCTATCCATGGTGAAACAGACTTTATTTTTTTTTTTTCTCTCAGAGTCCTGGACTAATGCTTTTGTTCTATACCCTTTTCTTTCAAATACATTTTTTGTTCTAGAATACTTTTAGGTTAACAGAGAAGTTGCAAAGAGAATACAGAGTTCTCACAGACTTCTCATCCAGTTTCCCCTTCTGTTAATATCTTGCATTGCTATTAAGGAAACTCCATGTTCCTATAGATTTCATTAATTTTCTCCTAGCGTTCCAGAGTTCCATCCAGGATAGCTCATTACATTTATTTGTTATGTCTTCTGAGTTCCCTCTGATCTCTGATAGTGT
Organism: Piliocolobus tephrosceles; assembly: GCF_002776525.5. Classification (NCBI taxonomy): domain Eukaryota; kingdom Metazoa; phylum Chordata; class Mammalia; order Primates; family Cercopithecidae; genus Piliocolobus; species Piliocolobus tephrosceles. The sequence continues at coordinate 52,560,818 of NC_045453.1, read as the reverse complement.
TTCAGATTTTCCTTATTTTTTGATGACCTTCACAGTTTTGAGGAGTACTGGTCAGGTATTTTGGAGAATGTTCCTCAGTTGGGGTTTTCTGGTGTTTTACCCATGTTTAAACAGAGGTTATTTGGTTTGAAGAGGAAGACCAGAGAGTAAAGTCACATTTCATCACATGATGTTCAGGGTACATATCATCGACATGACTTAGTAATGATGATGTGAGCCCTGACTACCTGGGTGAGGTTGTATTTGCCAGGTTTCTTATACACACAGTCACACTCCCCTCCCCTAGCTTTCCATATATTGTATTATTTGGGAACAAGTCAATAAGTGTAGCCTCTACTCAACGGGCAGGGATTTAAGCTCTGTCTTCTGGGGTGTGTGTGTATGTTGCAGGGTATCTATATGAAGTAGTTGGAATTCTTCTGCACAGACTTGCTTATTTGCTCCCATTTACCTACTTATTCAATGATCTATTTATCTATAAGGATGGATGGACTCATGGTTATTTATTTTATACTTTGGGTTATAAGCTAACACTATGTTATTTGCCTTGTTGCTCAAGTGGTTCCAGCTTCTGTCACTGAGAGTTCTCTCAGGCTGCCTGCTGTGTCCCTTTGACAATCCCTCTTCCTTTTATTTTTCGAGCACTTCCTGACTTTCTGTCACGACAAGAAGCTCCAGGTTTATCTTTTATTTTCCCTGCCCTTCCCCCCAAATCAGGCATTTCTCCAAGGAACCCCAATAGTATTAGAAATTAAGATTTGGTTCCGGGAATACTCATTGCTACTGGGTGTCACTGCCAGGCCTCAGCAAACAGAGCTCGGAAATAATATGTTTGTAGACTAACTCATGAATACACTCACACACCTATAATTATATCTGTCCATCTGCATCTATATTAACCTAAGCATAAATCCATATTAATGTCTCTGAATCTGATCAAGTACCACATAGTTCATTCTAGCCATTTCATTACTTACCTGTAACTTCACTCTGTAACGGTAAAAAACATGGGCCCGACCATCTGCCATTCATTTGCTTATTCAGTGCTAACTGTTCAGCAGTTTCAGATTAACCCACTCTACCATGAGAAACAACTTTGTCAACTCCAGTACAGTGTTTACATCTAGTTCTTTAAAATTACTACACACTTAGAGTTTCCATTCAAAGCACTGTTTCCAAAGTTCCTTAAGTTAGTGTCTTCTTTCCTGCACCCCCTTCAATGAGGTTATGTAATATATGTGTAGCTGTTGGATTCTTTGGTCACGCTCTGCATTCTATCCCAGGATCCTCTGATCTTCTGGTTTAGTTTTTGTTGTTGTTTTTTGAAACTGCATACATTAGTTAACTCTCTGTGCTGCAAAGCTCTATGGGTATAGACAAGTGCAAAGCATCATGCATTCAGTGTTAGAATGCCATACAAATTAGTGCCACCAGCTGCAAAAATATCTCCTGAGTTTCCTCTGTCAAACATTACCCTCTCCCCAAACCCTTGATATCACTGATCTGGGTTCTATCCTTATTGTTTTGTCTATCCCAGAATATCATATGGATGGAATCATACAGTCTGGAACCTTTCAGTTAGCCTTCTTTCACTGAGCATAATATAGTCAATGTTCACAAACTAGTAGCCTAGTCTCTCTCTTTTTTTGTCTATTCCTTTTTTATTCCATAGTGTGGAATTCATTATATGGAATGTAGTCATTGTTGAGGGTGGTGCATAAACTGATGGATTGATTGCCAAAATAGGGGATGCTCTGTTGGAGCCTCCCTTAGAGAAATAAAGAATCATGTATATAATCTGGGACCTTTCCTCAGAGGAACAACCTCCATGCTCACCCCACAGATTAACTTGGGAGAAACAATAACTGTGAAGAGGAAAAGATGAGCAGTCTTGGCAGAGGAAAGGATGAAACGGCTATAACTCAGCCTTAAAAATATCAAGTCTACCTCAACAGCTTCCTATTTCATTTCAGTTGTATCTTCCCTGTTTACCACTTTTTTTTTTTCTTTTTTTGAGAAAGTCTTTTGCTCTGTCACCCAAGCTGGAGTGCAGTGGCATGATCTTGGCTCACTACAACCTCCACCTCCCGGGTTCAAGTGATTCTCCTGCCTCAGCCTCCCCAGTAGCTGGGATTATAGGTGCCCACCACCACACCTGGCTAATTTTTGTATTTTTAGTAGACAGGGTTTCACCATGTTGGTCAGACTGGTCTCAAACTCCTGACCTCGTGATCCACCCACCTTGGCCTCCCAAAGTGCTGGGATTACATGCATGAGCCGCTGCGCTTGGCCTTGTTTACCACTTCTCTATTTTCTCACGGTGGCTTTCAAGCCCCCTTAGACATCTACTCTGCTACCTTCTATGGATTTAAACTCCTGATCTCCTTTCCTATTCAATAATGTCTCGCACTGTTTTTAAAGAAAACAGAAACAGGTTGTTTATATCACAGTGTATCAACTAAAAGTTTTTCCTTTTGGACAGAAATTATACTCTTGCACATTTTCTACTCTCTCTCTTTATGAACAAAAGGCAGGTTACTCAAACAAAATGTTATCAGGTATTCATGGTTTCTCCAAAAGTAGCTTCCTGGTATATTTAATCCCAGGCATTTGTGTTGACAGATGTGCCACATGGGTAATGAGTGTGAGGGACACCAAGGTCTTAAAGGGCCTTCGGAATCACTGGACCTACTCAGGTAGTTCTTTAGCAAAAATCTTATCTTATCTAGACTTTCTCTGAACTTGATAAACAATACTTAACTATATTAGATTTTTTCGTATTCAATGTTACGTTTAGCTCTATATCCTAGAAAAATATTATTTCTTTAAATTCTATCCATCTTAAACAATATTCCAATTATTTTTTCTTGTCTGCCCACCATGCCTTACCATCTCTGAATACACAAAACACTCAATCTGGTACTATGGAATCATTTCCAGCATCTTAACTTTGGAAAGAGTCTAGGTCACCTCTTCTTTTCACTGAGTAAAACCTGAAACCTGGAGTTGACTTTGCCAACAATATTTAACAAACCTGGGATTTGAACCCAAGTCTCCTTTCTCCCAGTCTAGGTCTCTTTCTATGGTATGCTTTAGACTCTTTTGAGCTAAACAAAATAGTATCAGCAAGCAATGCAATGTTGGTGTGTGACATCATGACCCAGCAAATTGGCCATTGGTCATTGCAGTGCATATTTCTATCACGCACTCCACTCTCAGAAATTAGTTGTTGAATGTACAGAATATGGATAATTCCAGATTCCAATTTCAATTTCAGTACACACTTGCTATGTAATTTAATTTCATTCTCTATTTCATTACCTGTTCTCTTATTGGTGATAGAGATATTATCACTTGATGGTATTTAGTGATCCCCTTCCCCCTGGAATTGTAGATGCAGATGGAAGGAGGGGCTACAGAACAGTTTTAAAATATCCTAATGCCCTCAATGACAGAAATGTGTAAATATGATATGAATTAAGAACATTTTGACACATTCATCAATGAAGGCTAGGAAAAGCATGAAGATTATTTTAAAAACGATCAGAGAAAAGCTAAAAGTCTAGGGAAAGTTTCTGGAAGAAGAGAACTATGAAGTGCATCTAGGAGGAAGCAATAGATGTAACTAGAGGGAGGGAAAAAAGAGATAATCACCAGCTCATCATTTACTGGACAACTGAGGCTCAGAGGTGATCTGTATGCCTTAAGATGCTACCATCTTTGGGGTCGGGATGACAATTGTGAATACAGAAGAAAGGCTCTCTGCTCATATCGAGTTAGTATCCCAATTATTTGTTTGGAATTTATGTCCAAAAAACCTATAGTTCATCTTCAAAAAATCAACGACTGGCTGTGATGGGGGTGGACTGTTAGTGTTGGAAATTCACTATAAGGACACAGATAATTTAGAAGGAAAAAAAACCTTCCCTGTGTGATTCTTTTGAGATAAGAGCATTATTGAATACCTCCTTTGGAAGTTCTGGGTTCCTTAAATCTCCCTATTTTTACACTAAAACCCTTCCAATTTCATTCATGAGTTGATTGGGTAGACTTTAAGCTAACACTTCATTTTTGAGAAATACTGAAATAATAAAATTTACATGTCAAAAAGAGGCATCTATTTATCCTAAAATATCTACAGATGGCTAAAAAAGAGAACTATAGTATCTATGTGTCTAGACCTATGCTATCTATAAATATTTTTAAACCACTAAGAACAACATAATGAAGGCCTATTAAATAGAGCTTTTTCTGTCATTAATTGTGCTATAAATATCTTATATTTAGGAAATTAATAAACAAAAGGAATAAATAACAATTTCATAGGGATTTTTGTCTCCCAAGTGTGTTCATTAACATTTCTATAGGAGAATAGAGGGTCACCATTTCATCATACAAATTAATGTGTGGCCTCAGAACTAGGGACCTGCCATTTCTGTGCACTTGTCACCACATATCCAGAGAAAATATTAATACTGCTATGAGCTAAATGCTATTTAGAAGAAACGATAAAGACTACCAATTTATAAGAAACATTGTTTAAAAATGTAGTATTTATTATCGTTATTTTGTATCTTAGGCTTATAGCACTTATGAGATAGGTAATATTAAGTGTTATCTAATCTTTTTAAGCCAATGTCTCTTAATCCACAAAGCATTGAGACTAGATCCTTACCTCGCAGGGTTAATGTGATTATTTAATACAGTAATATGTGTAAAAAACTTGGCATGATTCCTGACATATACAAAGTACTTTAAGTGCTAGTCACTTAACTATTGGCTGGGGTGGGGTGGGGAGGGGCGGTGTTAAATTTTACTTTTAAATTTAGGTTGATAATAAATGAAGAAGAAAGGAAGCTACAAACAACAGCTAGAAGAAATAAATCTAGCTTTATATGGTGGGAAAAAAGGGATAATTGATGTGGGAGACTTTAAAGTACTATTAGTAACTTTAGATACAAAATACGGATTTCTTGAATTTAAACAGATGTATCTCAAATTAATTACAATTGTTACATAAATACTCCTTCCAAGATCTAAAAAGTGGAATACTTTCAAATTAATAATCAACATTCTATAGTTATTTTTCTTAAATGTAATGTATGAGTCAGAAAAGTTAACCAAGTTAGACGTTCAAGATTTAAATGGAAAGATAGGTATAGAAAAGAAAAGTTGATAGAAATATAGTAAAATGTTGATAGCCACTGTCATCTCAGGGTGGGAAGGCTAAGGGTGATTTATATTATAGTCCAGTGCTTCTCAAACTTTAAAGTGCACACAAATCACCCAAGCATCTTGTTAAAGGGAGACTCTGATTCAGTAGGTCTGGGTGTGGCCTGGGATGCTAGAGTTCCAAAAAGCTCTCAGGTGATGAGGATGATGCTGGTCTGAGGGTTACACTGTGTATACAATGGGGTTAATGCATTTTCTAGGTCTTCTACAATCAGGGTTACCTTTATAATAAAAAAGTTAGACTGAGGTATGCTTTTCTGTACAAGAAGAGTCAGCATTATATGTATATACATACAAATATATAATTGCATTAAATACGCATTTTGTTAACTATATATAATATAGTGTTAAATGTACTATATGTATTGTGTTCTATATATACATACATAGCACTAAGTATATTTACACTATATATATACATTGGGAATTGCATGTTCATTTTCTTATTCCCTATGAAGATGAAACATTTCTCCAGCTTAACCAAAACGATGACTTTCATGTATTTCACCATTTTGGTACACCTGCTTTTATAGCATCATGCCCTTACTATAAGGTTATAAGCCTTAGAGTTATTGATGAACAAAATCTGAACACTACAAAAGATATGATGTGGTTACAAACATTTGGAAAGATGAAATTTTAATCAACCAACAGTAAAAAATGAAAGCAAAATCTAAAAGCCAACCAACCAAACAAACAAAAGGGCAAAGAAACTAAGGCATGTCCTAAGACAGTCTTTTCTTGGATTTCATTTTCATGTTTAACATTTGAAAATGTTTGTTGATGGATAAATGTATCACACTTTAAATAAAGCACACGCTCTTCTATTTCAAGGAAAACTATTAACTCGGTGTTAATAATCAGGGGCTTGCAAAATGTAAATGTTTGTTAGAAACAAATTGTTGCCCCACCTAAAAAAGTAAAAGAAAAGAAGACCAGTTAAATCAGAACCAAGGCAGTATTTGTTTTGCTGATACAGGTTTCACTTTATAGAATCATAAGTGGCAAAGCAGTAATAATGAAAATTCAAACATGCAGAATTTTCCAACACGGTTTAATCAGGCTTCCAAACAGAAGAACCACTAGTTATTATTATCTGTCTCTGATGTTTATTAAAGCAAAATTGTGCATTTTTATAGAGATCGATAATACAATAACTGCAAGAGGATTCGTGGATTTTATGCCACGGAACCTCCAGGCATTAAAAATCAATGCAACCCAATCTATTTGAGTTTGAAGCCATGGTGCTCATTGTCTTTCATTGTACCCTGGACCAGCTCAGCATCTGTTTAGGCTCCCAGTGACAGTGGCCATATTTCATAGTGCTCCTTCCGCGGGCTGTTGGCTGGTGATAAGCTATAATGGATCTGTCCATGAAGACAGCTGTCTCCCCTTGTTCCCCGAAAAGAGATGAAAAAGTGCCTCTGCTCTCACAGACTGTATTAACTTTGACAATAATGAAGTGTGTAATTAACAGCTTTGCCCTAATAGGACCTCACATCTCTTTTTCAAAAGCAGTATCTTCTGTGTGCCTCAAACATGTGTTTCATTTTGTCTTTCGGGTAAATATAGCTCAGGAGGTTAATAAGCTAAATATTTCCACAACTGAAGTATAAATCAAGATTCTCTCAGAATGTATGTACTTTTAAACTGTCTGTCTAAATTCTTACCCTGTTGGTAAAGAACCGGCTTCCTTGTTTTTATTAAGGCAGGTAGCTGGAAACATCAGGGAACATAATCACAACAAACAGATTTGATCTACTTAGATCCTTGTAGGAAGAAATGGTAACTCTTGTTTGGATTTTGTAATATCATTAGATATTTTCAATAAATGTTTTCATTTGATATTATCAATAGATATTTCATCTATTTTCTTTCAGTTCTCTATATATACCTTTCATTTGGTAACAACAGTGGGTGGGGTAATTGGGTGAACATTTGAGAATCACATATCCCTGGAAAATAAGAGAATTCAGGCAACATATTTCAGAGTGGAGATAGTGGTAAGGGATTCTAATCAGAAAATCCCTTTTTAACAAATTATGTAATAATCTTAATCACATGGAATCCAAAAAGCCAATTTCTGGGTTTTTGTTTGTTTTGTTTGTTTGTTTTGAGATGGAGTTTCGCTTTTGTTGCCCAGGATGGAGTGCAATGGCATGATCTTGGCTCACTGCGACCTCCGCCTCCCAGGTTCAAGCGATTCTCCTGCCTCAGCCTCTCAAGTAGCTGGGATTACAGATATGCACCACCATGCCCAGTTAGTTTTGTATTTTTAGTAGAGATGGGGTTTCACCATGTTGGCTAGGCTGGTCTCAGCAAATTTAGGTTACTCATAAAGGTAAGGCATCTGTCTCTTTCTATTCTAAGACTTAAAAACATTTTATCTTTAAAAATCAAGATGTTTTAATATATTACAAAAATTTTTTTTGAAGACAAGGTCTTGCTCTGTCATCCAAGCTGGAGTATAGTGGTGCAATCACAGCTCACTATAGCTTCAAACTCCTGGGCTCAAGTTATTCTGGGTAGCTAGGAATACAGGCATGTACCAAAATGTCTGATTAATTAAAAAAAAAAATTGTACAGGGGAGGTCTCATTATGTTGCCCAGGGTGGTCTCAAACTCCTGGCCTCAAGTGATCTCATGCAACAGCCTCCTGAAGTGCTGGGATTACAAGGATGAGCCAAGAATTGTTTTTAATGTACTACTAGGAAATGTAAAATTAAATATGTGGCTTGCATTTTATTTGTATTGAGCAGAATTGATCTAGAGCAGAAGTCGGCAAGCTATGTGGCTCATGGCCCTTTGCCTGTTTTTGTCAATATTTACATATGGTGAGTGTATGGCTGGATTTGTGCACCACAATGGTGGGGTTGAGTTGCAAGACAGACCATATGGCCTACAAGGTGTAAAATACTTACTATCAGGTCCTTTACAGAAAATGTTTGCTGAACCCTGATCTAGACATACAGGTCTCACCTTTGGAGGGAAAACTCTTCTAGTATTTGATTCATGGGCTGTGCCAAAAAAAGAAAGAAGCTTCCCCAAAAGCTGAATGTGCTTTCTTAGAGGGAGAGAGTCATATGGCACCACAGGCATCACTTGGTTTACTGTCTGCAGTTCTGTGACAGAGGAGGACATGAAACACAGTTCTCTCCACTCCTGAAGAAATGCAGTTTGTTGGCCAAGTCAATTGACTAAAATAAACAACCCAAATAAACAACCCAACACTGTTCACAAATGAGCTTTTCTGGAACAGCAATATGAGAAGCAGACTGGCCAAGTTCCTGCTGGGTGGTAAGGTCATCTTAGGCAACAGTAGGTGTTGTGGGCATAAACAAGAATCCATCATTTCTTCCCTCATGCCCAAATTGGGGGACATCTCCATATGATCTGAACTTTAAATAATTTGTGTACTGATGAATAAAATGACTGCCACCAATCCATAAATTGGTTTAATAGAGTTTCTAGTCACTACCATGGATTAAACACTTGTCGTGTGCCAAGATGATTAGAAGTATTTTTCCCATATATAATCATCATAATATGACTCCAATGTATGGCATTATTACCCCTTTATAAGGAGGAAAGTGAGGCTCAGAGAGGCCAAGGAACTTTCCAAGTGTCACTCAGCTGGCAGGTGGAAGGTCTGAAAGCAAGGTTCACACCTACCTGTTACAAATGCTGCCTCTCTATAGAATGTGAAAACCAAAACACCCTGTCAGCATCCTCAACTTTAACTCCCAGGAGTAGAAAGGACAGTCAAAGCTCAGAAGGACAAGCTCCAAATTCTTTGAGATACAATGAAAGAAATGTAAGTATAGTCTATGGGGGGCAGAATATAAAATATTTCCAGAAACAAAGCTTTTTAAAAAAGGGTGTTTAAAACTCAGAATTTGTGGGAATTGGGGAAAAATAAGTTGACTGGTCTTTGAAATAATTAGTCTTTAATGCAACCTGAAAATTCTTTCTCTATAACAAAGGAAATGTTACATTGCGTTTACTCAAGATTTTGACATTTAAAAACTTAATAACTAATAAAACATATAGTCTACATATCAATGGCAACTACCTCCCCAAATCAACCAACTGATTAAATTATGCTCTAAATATTGCTAATATGCAATGCCAAGGGCCACTATTAATTGCTTTCTCATACAGCACAAGGCATATTTATTTTAAATATAGCACAAGGCATATTTATTTTAAATTTGGCCAAGAAAAATTTACCTTTGCATGTCCTAAATTTAAATTTCTGTTGTTGTTGTTGTTTTACCTGACATTTCAAGTAATCTTTACAAATGTGGAAATTATCTCTTGGAGGCATAATAAATGTTAAGAAACTTGTTAATCTGGAAATAAAACCAGCAGGCAAATAACATTTTAAAATATAAATTTGGTATTATAACTATGTACTGTACTTCATATTTCAGAAATTGACTGTTCTTAGATGCCAAGAAAAAAGTATGCCCTATGCAAAAACTAGAGGAGAAAAGTTGCAATCCAAGTCTTCCATATGTCTCAGAAATTTGAAACTTCTAACCCCATTAAATATTAAGGTCATCATGGACATAAAGATGGAGAGAATAGACTCTGGGGACTCTAAAAGCAGGGATGGGGGATGGTGGATAAGGAATGAGGGTTGAAAAATTACCTGTTGGGTACAATGTTCAACACTTCAGTGATGGGTACACTAGAAGCAGAACCCCCACCACCATGCATATAATATCCATGTGACAAACAAGCACATGTACCTTAGTCAGCTTTACCAAACATTCCTTGATATTCATTACTAATTTCTCTTTGGTGATCAAAGTCAGAATACTAGTTACCCCTACGGGAAAGGTGCTCACTGGGATCAGGCCCAAGGGAACTTTCTGGGTGATGAAAATGTTCTATATCTTGATCTTGGTTGTGGTCGTACAAATACATACATACATACAAATTTGGCATACTGTACATTTATGAGTTGTATCTCTTATTACACATAATGATTCCTTTGTCAAAATACACTGGAATTGCACCAAACCAAAAGATTGCTTGACTTTTCCAGTAAATATGGGCAGCTTCTGCAAAGGTGGGACATTGGATGTATACAGAATGGGTATTTGCCAGGGAGTTGTCATGCAAGTAGGTAGGTAGCAATGGGCACTAGAATGTGGATGAACCACGCAGTTTAAGTTGAAAGGAGATTATTAAATGAGGGTGCTGATAAGTAAGGAGCATGCAGCAAGATCAAAGACTGAAGGTCTAAGAGAGAGAGAACAGGTGTTATGGGATGTGGCTGTGGGTGGGTGGCTGGGTCAGAGGGGAAGAAAATCCCGTCTCTTAGACCCAATCAGAGACACAAGCCTGTAGCTGAGATATTCCAGTAACTCTTAGCAAATGCCAAAGAAATGATGCTATTCATACTATTAGGAGTTGGCAGAGCTGGGCAAGGTGGCTCACACCTGCTATCCAAGCATTTTGTGTGGCTGAGGCAGGAGGACTGCTTGAGGCCAGGACTGCCAGACCAGCCTGGGCAACATAGCTAGATCCCATTTCTACAAAGAAAAAGAAATAGCTGAGCTTGGTGGCAAGTGCCTGTGGTCCTAGCTATTCAAGAGGCTGAGGTGGGAGAATCCCTTGAGCCCAGGAGTTGGAGTTTTCAGTCAGCTATAATCATACCACTGTACTCCAGCCTGAGCGACAGTGTGAGACCCTGTATCAAAAGAAAGAAAAGAGTTGGTAGGTTAGGCTCCCTTCATCCTCAATCTCTTTACCAGTCTCACCAGTGGAGCCTGATGCCTCCCTATGTACTAACTTGGCTTACCCAGAGAAACCTGCAAGTCTATGGTGCTTTCCCTTTTTAATTTTTTTTTTTAAATTTTACCTTAAGTTTTGGGATACATTTGCAGAACGTGCAGGTTTGTTACATCTAGGTTTTAAACCCCACATGTATTAGGTATTTGTCCCGGTGCTCTCCCTCCTCTTGCCCCCCACCCCCGGACAGGCCCCAGTGTGTGATGTTCCCCTCCCTGTGTCCATTTATTCTCATTATTCAACTCTCTTTAACCATGGTGGAAGACAGTGTGGCGATTCCTTAAGGTGCTTTCCTTTTGCACAGTAGAAACGCTAACTCTACATTTCTTTCATTTAGATAAGCTATATACAGAATCAAATCATGTCTTTTCTTTTTGCAAAATGAGATGTTTATCCCAAGGACATCGCTCTCTCTTTCTGTGGTAAGAAATGTGTTCACATTTAAAAGATTTTGTTCCTTTGAAACCCAATGGAAGGTTTAAGAATGCACCTTGAGGATTTCTAATAACCCATAGGACAGGCTAAGGCAGTAACAGATTCTGCTTCATCTGGCAGCTTCAATTGCAGTGGCTCCTGGTCATGCACATTGGAATCATCAGGGCGGAGGCCAAGGTCTCTTCCCAGACCAATTACATCATTGATCATGGTTCTAGGGTTCAGTAATTTCTGCAGCTCTTCAGGGGATTCCAATGGACAGCCAAGTTTGGGAACCATATTGCTAGAACTTCTTCTGCCACTCAAAGTTTGGTCCTGAGGCCAGCAGCATCACCATCACCTGGAAGTTTGTTAGGAATGCAGAAGTGCAGCCCCATCCAGATCTACTGAATCACAATCTGCATTTTAACAAAATCTCCAGGTAATTAATATATGCATTAAAGTCTGGACAGTACGGGTCGACCAAGACAACCTGCAGGTCACATTTGCAGACTTCCAAATTAGTCTGCCTTGGGGAGGTCTTGTGATTCATTGGCCACATTCTGTCCCCGAGTAAAGAATTGTACCCGAGTTCCTTTACTTGTTGACACACTGATTAATGTGTAACTTACTGACATTGAAAAGGATGCTGATTTGTTTCTGAATTATGAAGTTTTGCTGGTTTGTATCTGAATCAGGAAGTTTCACTGACTGTCTTGCACATAGACGTGTTAGCCTGTATGTTGCAATCTGTAGACAATGACAGTAACCCCTGTACTGTACCCTCCAATGAAAAAGGACAACTCTGATGTGAGAGTCCCTCTCTTTTCTCCCAAACTTTCTTATAAAATATTCCAACTTGTAACAGACTTTGGATCATTCCCAACTTTGTTGATGTGTTTTCCCAGGTCAATTCTCACATTTGACTTCCAATAAACCTTTTATATCAACTTCTGCCTCGACAGCCCTAATTTTGGTCAACAACCATTTGCCTTTGATTTACTCCTTACTCCTAAGGTCACCTTTTCATGACCCAAACCATTTCAACTCAATAGGGGTTTTAAAATTAGTCCATTCCCTTTGTGTATATATAAAATCATATATTTATTACAGAGAGAGCTTACTGATATATATAAACACACATACACATACATTTAGACATATGTATATTTAGGTGTATTTAGATGTGTGTGTGTATATGCATATACATATATGTGTGTGTGTGTATATATATATATATGGAGAGAGAGAGAGAGAGAGTATCGAAGAAAAAAAAATCTAGCCCCTAAACTCCAGCTTAATAGGGTCATTCTTTCATTTAATAGAAAAAGAAACAGTAATTCAAAACAGAAAGGGAAAAATGATTGATTCACAACGCCAAGGGCACCTCTGGACATGATGCTCCTAGAATGCATTCTGTGACTGAATGATGGAGTGTAATTATCCCATGTGTTTATCCAAGAGGACAAGTTTAAGTCCAGAATGCAGGACTCTGAAAAGAGTTTACCGATTAATCCCATTGACTCCCTCAATGATACTAACAAAACAGCAGGAACCCTTGTACCAATAAAGAGCAATAATCCACTTCTTTCCTCTCCAAGCTGCCTTGCCAAATTGAAGCTCCTCTTCTCTTAGTTATATCTTAGATAAAGCTTAGTTATGTCTTAGATAAAGCAATACAAACACATCAGAAGAGACTCAAACAACATTATCTCTCCCGTTTCCAAAACTGTATTCTATCAGTTGTTTTCACATGAAGACCACAGATTTAACAAAAGACACTACAAGAAACATAAAATCCAGGGGTGTTTTTGGCCCAGGAATGTTCTTGAAGACATCGTTCGCTACTTCATTAAGTGTCTCCCTAGAAAGGCCTCATGACACATTTATTTACAAATTAGAATTAGAAAGCTTGGCTCTCCTACAGGAAATTCTGCTTTTCCCACTCCCCTTTTCTGCTGATAGAAATCTAGTAACTGTTTCAACTGGACTCCCCAGAGGCTTAAAAAAATCAAATTTATAGTTTAACTACTGATTTTGTTCATGTGTAAGGCCTGTAGTCTATTTGCATTCCCTTCTGTCTCTTCTTTCTTCCATGATTTTCATGATTCTTGGCATTCACTGTTGAATTATATAATTTGCCACACCTTTATTATATGGAATTTCATTGTACATTAATGCTATCCCACTTGGGAAACAAAGTTGATTTTTAAAAAATTCCTCTCAATGACCACTTCTGGTCTTTAACTTCCTCCCTTATGGAAACATATTTAAATAGTCCTCAGCAACTTTAAAATCCCTTGATCCTATCCTATATCTGACCCAGGATGCTGGAGCAGGTTCATCAACTAGGGTCTTCTGAAGGCTGTTTACTCCTTAGGAAAATACTACCCCACTGCACAGAGAGAAAAACCATATAAAAAGCTGCCAATGTCTTCAGCATCTCAGAAATAGACTACAGAGAAATCGTGGCTTGAGGAGCTTTCAAAAATCCTTTAGCCCCTACTGCACCCAAGAGCAAATATTTAATAAATAAGAATCTCTGGATTCTAGGCAGTGGTGGTTTCAAACCTCTCCCAGGCAATTCCACTGAGTATTTGAGGTTGAAAACCAGTGTCCTAATGCAGTGCATATTAAACTCTACTTGGCACATAAATGCCCCAGGTGTCTACTTGAACACCAGACTCCAAGGGAGCAGGTCTGGTATAGGGCTCAATATTCTGAATTTCTAACAAGCTCTTAGGTGAGGCTAATACTGCTGGCTGCAGAGCATGCTCTTAGTTGCAAAGTCTCAAAGAATAGATTGTGTTCCCTTGGTGGCTGAACTGGGTTTACATGTTCCAGGGAAAATGAAATCAGCACCGTGTCCTAGAGAGAGTGCTGGGTTATAAATCTGGCAATCTGGATTCTAGTCCAAGTTCCGTCTGTGGCAACTATGAAGCCTTCACCAAATCACTTTCCCCTGCTGGGGCTATGGTTCTCGTCTGTACTGAGAGGGTTTCCCTGGCACCCTTCTAGCTTCAAAATTCTGTTGCTTTGAAGGTTCTCTCCATGTCTCAGCTCCATATCTCAGCTAATCCAGATAGTTACAGCTCCTACAAAGTGCAAAGCAGCTGGCTTGATTGAAAAACAATCTGATAGGTGCTTAGCTACTGGGAGACAAAATTATATGCATGAACTGAGGTTTGTGTATGCTTTCCTTCACTTTTAAATTCCTAAAACAAGCACTGACCGTTTACGTGAACAAATCCTAGGTTACTTACACGAGTACATCCTGCCACATGCCATTTGGTGTCCTGACACTTTCTTAACAATGTCAAACCCAAACTCGAGTAGGTTGATGCAAAAGTGGTTCCAATTCTCCTCTCCTGTCTGTATATATGTCCTTTGGAGTATGACTCTGCGGCTCCTCCCATCAGGAGATGGAGTCTGTTTCCCTTTCCCTCGACTTTCGGTTTAGCTCTGGCCAATGGAATACAGCAGAGATGATGTTGTGCTTATTCAGCACTACATTTCTAGAGGCTGTGCAGCTTTGAATCCTGCCTGGTTACCATGTGTACAAGTCTGTACTAGCCTAGTGAATGATGAGAGACACAAGGAACAGAGACCAGTCTTTCCGGCTGAGGCCATGCTGGGCCAGCCAGCTTCTAGCCAACTCAGAAGCTGATGTGAGTGAGCCCTGATGAGGCTAGAAGAACCATGGGTCAAGCACAGGCCAAACTGCCAACTTGCAGAATTGTGAGAAACAATAAACACTTTTTTTAAAAAAAATTTAAGTTCCAGGATACATGCACAGGACGTTCAGTTTTATTACATAGGTAAACATGTGCCGTGGTAGCTTGCTGCATCTATCAACACCTCACCTAGGCATTAAGCCCTGCATGAATTATCTATTTATCCTGATGCTCTCCCTCCCCCCATCACAGCCCCAGTGTGTGTTGTGTTCCTGGCCTATCTCCCTGTGTCCATGTGTTCTCATTGTTCAGCTCCCACTTATGAGTGAGAGCATGTGGTGTTTGGTTTTGTGTTCCTGTGTTAGTTTGCTGAGGATGATGGCTTCCAGCTTCATCCATGTCCCTGCAAAAGACATGATCTCATTCCTTTTTATGGCTGTGTAGTATTCCATGGTGTATACATATCACACTTCCTTTATCCAGTCTATCATTGATGGGTATTTGGGTTGATCCCATGTCTTTGCTATTATAGATAGTGCTGTAAGAAACATATACTCACATGTATCTTTATAATAAAATGATTTATATTCCTTTGGGTATATACCTAATAATGAGATTGCTAGGTCAAATGGTATTTCTGGTTCTAGATCCTTGAGGAATCACCACACTGTCTTCTACAATGGTTGAACTAATCTACATTTCTACCAACAGTGTAAAAACATTCCTATTTCTCCACAGCCTTGCCATCATCTGTTGTTTCTAGACTTTTTAATAATCACCATTCTGACTGGTGTGAGGTGGTATCTCATTGTGGTTTTGATTTGCATTTCTCTAATGATCAGTGATTTTGAGCTTTATTTCATATGCTTGTTGGCCACATAAATGTCTTATTTTGAGAAGTGTCTGTTCATGTTCTTTGACCACTTTTGATAGGGTTGTATGTTTTTTTCTTTTAAATTTGAATAAACGCTTATTGTTTTAAACTCTTTTATATTGTGGTAAAATATACATAAACTTTACCATTTTAACTATTTCTAAGTATAAAATTTGGTGGTATTAAGTCAATTCACAATGTTGTACAACCATCACCACTATGCCTTTCTGAAACTTTTTAAAAAATCATCTCACATAGAAACTTTGTACCCATTGAACAATAACTCCCCTTCCCTCCAGACCCTGGTAACCTCAAATCTACTTTCTGTTTCTATGACTTTGCCTATCTAGGTTCCCCATATAAGTGAAATCACACAAGACTTGTTCTTTTGTCTCTGGTTTATTTCACTTAGCATAATGTTTTCAAGGTCCATCCATGTTGTAACATGTATAAGAATTTCATTCCTTTTAAAAGTTGAATAATGTCTACCACATTTTGTTTATCCATTCATTCATCTATCAACAGACATTTGGATTGTCACCCCTTTTGGCTGTCGTGAATAATGCTCCTGTGAAAATTGATATACAATAATCTGTTCGAGTCCTTGTTTTGAACTATTTTGGGTGTACTGAGAAGTGGAGCTGCTGGGTCTTAGAGTTAAGTCCATGTTTGACCTTCTGAAGAATCAACAAACTGTTTTCTGCAGCAGCTGCACCATTTGATATTCCCACCAGCACTGCATGAGGATGCCAATATCTCCACATCCTTGAAACACTTGTTATTTTCCATTAAAAATATTATTTTTGTAACAGCCATCCTAATGGATGTGAAGTGGTATCTTATTATGATTTTGATGTGCATTTTCTCAGACTATGTTGAGTTTCTTTCTTGCACTTATTGGCCATCTATATATCTTCTTTGGAGCAATATCTAGCTATGTCTTTTGCCTATATTTGAGTTGGGCTGTTTCTTTTTATTGTTGCTGAGTTGTTACAGATTTTTATATATTCTGGGTGTTAATCCCTTATCAGATATATTATTTGTAAGTATTTTCTTGTGTTCTATGGCTTTTCACTCTCTTAACAGTGTAATTCAGTGCATTTTCTTTCGGTACTCATGCTTTTGGTGTAATTTTCAAGAAATCATTACTAAATCCAATGTCATGAAGCTTTTTGCCACGTTTCCTTCTAAAAGTTTTATAGTTTTAATTTCTATGGTTACATTTTGACCCATTTTGAGTTAATTTCTGTATATGGCATAAGATAAGGGGCCACCTTCATTTTTTAGGTTTGTGGATATCCAATTTTCCCAGTGTTATTTGTTGGAAAGCTTATCCTTTCTCCATTAAATAGTCTGGGCTGCCTTGTGGAAAAGCATTTGACCGCATACGTGAGGATTTGTTTCTGAGTGCTATATTCTATTCCATTGGTTTAGATGTCTGTTCTTATGCCAGTATAATACTATTTCGGTTTTAATCGTAGTTTTGTAGTAAGGTTTGAGATCAGGAGGTGTGAATCTTCTAACATTGTTCTTTTCAAGAGTGTTTCGGCTCCTTGGGATTCCATATGAATTTTAGGATGGTTTTCCGGTTTCTGTAAAAAACATTGTTGACATTTTGATAGGGATTGGATTGAACCTATAGATCACTTTGGTAGCATTTTCACCTTAACAATATTACATCTTCCAATGTATGAACAGAGGATGTCTTTTCATTTATTTATGCCTTCTTTCTGCCAGTAATGTTTTGTAGTTTGCGTGTGTTTTAAGCTCTTTAGCTTCAGAGTGCTTTGTTACACAGACTTATTTGTGATCATAGGTAAGCATTATTGATATTATTCCAGGCCACTGACTCTAAGGCTGCTGACTTCTCCACTGGATAGAAAGCTCCAAGCAAGGGATTAACCTTTCTCATCTGCAAAACAGGTTGTCAGGGGAACTGCTTCTCTGCTGTGCTCACATTTCCCTGCAGTCTTCCACTGGAATAATACTTCTGTTCTCTCCCACCTCCCCTACTCATCTGCCTGTGACAGGGAGTGTGGCTTATCTGGCAGGGGAGAAAGGAGAACGGTCAGGGCCCGTGCATGGCTCGAAGGACCTTCTCTTCATTTTTTCTGGAGAGTTTTCCTGTCTGCATTGCCTGTGTTTTCTAATTCCATGGGGTAAGGACCCAGAACTTCTCTTCTGGAGGTTAAGCGTCCCACTCTGACTCAAACGGGCAGGTGACAAGTGTATGTAAAGTGACTCCTCTGTAGCAGGCTGACCAGTATCAGCCTCGCAGAGCTCTCTCTTATATCTAAGCTGGAGGGCGAGGTGGAGGTGTATATTGTACAAGGCCTCCTTAGTAAATGGGGCTTTATAATAATAAAGCTGATATCTGGATTCCCATCTATCTTTTCCACAGCCTATTACAAGGAAGAGTCTGCAAAGATATTCACATTGCCTTAATCTCATGTGTAAGCATAATAATTTGAATTAGTCCTGGAGATGAAAGGAAAGCAAGCAGAATTTCCAAGAATTTAGAAATTGAGGAAGGGAGTTGCTACCAGAATGGAGGAAAGAGGTCAGGAGACAAAAAGGTTTAAAACAGAAAGGGTTGGTTCTATAACAAAAACGTTTCCCTTTATTAATCTTTATGTGCTATCATCTGTCTCTTGCATTTGATCTTCCCAATAGCCCTAGGAGATACATATTATTATTACACCTCATTTTACAAATCAGAAAGAAGAAGTTACAAGCATTGCCTGAGGTTCCATAGCTCTTTAGTGGTTGTAGTAGATGAAATATTCTCTCAATTCTTCCCTCCTTCCCTGTGATGATGATATATCTCACCCTCTGCATGTGACTTTTTAAGAGTCTCCCAGTAGAGTGGGACCTACTGACTTTGAGCTTGGCCATGTGTCTTGTTTTGGCCAGTGGAATGTTGGTGAACTGACAGAAGCAGAGGCTATTATACATATTAACCGGTCCCTTGAGTCCTTGCCATCTGTCCTGAAAAAAACCTGGCCTGGGTAGTTGCTGGTCCAAAACAAATGTCAAGAGGTGTCCAGAACAGACCTGAACCCAACCTAAAACCTGCAGCCAACTCTAAGTGACCTGAACCTCAAAGCAGAGTAACCCCACCAGCCTAAGACCCATGAGCAAGAAAAAGAAATGTTTGTTGTTATAAGTCATTAGCATTTGTAGGGTTGTTTGCTACGGAGCATTTTTGCAACCATAGTTGACTAATACACTGGTGAACTTGGGATTAAACTCCAGGAATGCACTTTGGGAGGCCGAGGCAGGAGGATCATGAGGTCAAGAGATTGAGACCATCCTGGCCAACATGGTGAAACCCTGTCTCTACTAAAAATACAAAAATTAGCTGGGTGTGGTGGTGCACTCCCGTAGTGCCAGCTACTCGGGAGGCTGAGGCAGGAGAATCACTTGAACCCGGGAAGCGGAGGTGGCAGGGAGCCGAGATCACACCACTGCACTCCAGCCTGGTGACAAAGCAAGACTCCATCTCAAAAATAAATAATAAGTACATACATACATACATACATACATACATAAAATGAAATAAAATAAACTCCAGGAATGTCTGACTGCAGACCCCTTGCTCCTAATGTTGCTACTATACAACCTAGGAAATAATAGTGCCCATGGCTAGCTGCCTTGTATTCAGGTGGAGCACAGCCTCTTGGTGTCTGGGATGTGCCTATTACAGATGCTCACCTGTCATGCATTAATTATTTTTATGATTAGTGCTTCAGGCTGATTCGTCAGTCAGTTTCTGAGAATCTAAAAGTTCTTTCTGCAGATCATTCTATTCTTATCATTTTGCACTGCAGGACTTTTCCATGCTAGATTAGTAGCTAGTAAAAAGCTTGGTTTACATGCAATATTTGACAGAGCCAAGATTCAGAGCTGCTCCAAATCAGTCAAACGTGACCACAGCATCTGAGCTGAACACAGAAAGGACCCTTTTCATCAATCAAAGTTTGGTTTCCTCTGAGGGAATGATTAGAACTGAATCCAGGGTATTCCCCATCTTGCCTGAACTGTACATGTAATAGAGCTTTAGCAGGCAAAACTATCCATTTATTCAATCTACTCTAACTAGAAAATAACACAAAAACCAAAAGCAAGCAAACAAAACAAAAATAAGATGTCATCACTCATGAATTTTAGTTCCAATGCCTGTAAGTCACAGATGGTTGAGACAGAGGTGGCTTTGATGGGAAAGCCAAGTTGATTTATTTTGCCTCATTTTATCTTGGCAAGGAACCCAGGAAGGCGGGAGGGACTACTTTCAACACGGAAGCATCACGAAGTGTAGTAAGCTGGGAGGAATGGTGCCGTAGAGGGGAAAGATCACAGATGCCTCCAGTGTAGAAAATGGCCAAATGACCTACAAGCTACCTGCCAATGACTCAGTGGCTTTCTGGGTAGATGGAGTTCTCAGGGAGTAATGCAAGCACTTTTGGTCTTTCCTGGGAAGTGCTTCTAGTTGGGGAGGGAGAACATATTGGCAGCAGCAAGCTTTACCTGGTAGAGAGGAGGTAGCCATCCATTTTCTTTATCTGTGTCAACTCCACCTTCTCTGTTTTCTTCTTCCTGCTTCTGTGAATCCCTTCTATTCATTCCAGCACATTCCCTGAAGACTCTAAGTTCTGCCCTACTTACATCAGAGAATCAGCTCCTCCTGGCACCCGAAGGTTTCTGCCTCTCCCTGGCTGATCCCCAGCTTACATACAGCTTCTGCCTGAGAAAAACACTTAAGACTATCTTTCCATATTGGTCTTCTTGATGAGCTGTACATTAGTTAAGCAAGGCTGGGTACATCCTCACCCCATGACTGGACTTTCCTGACTCCAGATAGCTTATAGATTCAAGTTATTTTTCTAGATTTACAGATAACATTAGAGTGCTTATGCTGTGCTGCTACACATACGCTTTGAAGTGCATGCTCTCCCTCTCTCTCTGTGTATGATCCCCATAACAACCGTATGAAATGTCCACTTTTATCCCCATTTTACAGGTGTGGAAACTGAGTCTTGAGCCAGGAGGTAGAAAAGTTGTGCATCTGAACCCAGGCCATCTAGCTACAGAACGCACATCTTAACTGCTACATTCACATTGCTAATATCATAAAAAATGCTTTACTTCCTGACAGTTGTGTTAAGAACTTTATGTATATTTTCTAATTTAATCCATTCAAAAATCCTATAAGATTGGCAGAATTATTATCACCACGCCACAGATTATTGCTATCAGGGTAAACACACCTGATAGCAATAACTTAAGCATACCCTTAGAATAACCCTGTATGGCAGATGCACCTGAATGTGTGTTCCAAGCTAGGGCATCTGGGAGTGGCCAACCTGATTAGTTCCTTGTCAATGATAAACATCAGAGCCCATGGGCTCTTCTGTGGAATACAAGCTGTCTAGGGCACTGAGGCCCTGAGTTTTGAGTTAAATGAAAGTTGCCGGCTGGAGGTTGTTAGGGGGAAGGTGCTAAGTGAAAATGCTATGTAAACTGCATGCTGTTTGCAAACAGTTGCGGTTTTCCTGCCACTGAACCCTCTCCCCTGTGTGTGAGCCCCCTAATAAAACCCCATGTCTCACTTCCTGGCTCTGGGTCTCTTCTCTGGCCTCTTGAATGTGGTCCCTTTGCTATTGAGGTTAACAGAGATTTGACACAACAGCATATGGCATGAGGACACTGAAGTATGAAGGATAAGCCACTCAGTGAAGGTCACAAAGCTATAGTTTAAGTGGAGGAATCAAGCCAGGTCTCTCTGGAGCCAAAGCTTGTTCTCTTAGCTAGAAATCCTTATTCACATCCCTGCTTCCAAACCTGTGACCCCTGATGACTCCTGTATTGTGAGTTCCTTTAGCTTGATCTGCTTTGTCCCTTTGCCACCCACACACCAAAATGGCACCTCTTTTTCCTACCTCTTTAGACATTTAGAGAAAAGACGCCTGGTTGTCTTGACAGTTTTCCTCCTCCAGAGGGGCCATGGAATGCTGTAGGCTAGGCATTCTGTGTCAGGGAGGAAAAGCCCAGGCTTGTATAACTCCTTACTGGGGCGGTATCTGGGATGCAGCTTTATTCAGAAGCACTAGGTATCCCATGCAAGGAATTGTAGAGAGGATAGGTGTTCTAATTTGGGTTCCCTTGAAAGTAACCCAAGGAAGAAGGACTTTAGCACAGGTTCTTTATTTGGGAGGAGATTCCAGAAAGCCACATGAGAGACTAAAGAAAGTGCAACGAAAATGAGAGAAATCCACATTGGGTGCCCCAGTGGGCTGGTTAATGCTGTGGGCAACTGGGCCTCTTTGCTGCAGCAGATGCCCTGCAGAGCCATGTCAAATGCAGGTCAGAGAAGTGGGGGTATTTATCCAAGAACTTCCTTTCCACACTGGTTAAGGATTACCTCTAGGGGCATTCATTCCCTGGCATTTCTGGGCAGACTCGTTATGTCAGAGAAAGCCCTTGGACACAGAGCAAAGAGAAGCTGTGCATGAGATGAGTCCACCAAAGCTGCAGTTAAACTCAGGTGTGTTCAGGGGATATGAAGCAGGGCATCTCCATGACTACTGTAGCCAGCTTTGCACATGGACAGATGTAGGTTTGAATATCTGCTCTGTCACCTAACTATAAGGTCTTATGTGAACTATGGAAACCTCTCTGTAAATATCAGATTCCTTCCTTAAAAAAACAGAGATAATGATATATTGCTAGTTTGGAAGGAGGATTAAGTGAGACATGGTATGTGTTAACACCTGGTACAGTGCCAGGTATACAGTAGACAACTATTATTGCTTCCCCACTTGGTTAAAAGTGAAGAGAATTGCCAAGTGTGGTGACTCACGCCTGTAATCCCAACACTTTGGGAGACCAAGGGGGTGGATCACTTGAGACCAGGAGTTAGAGACCAGCCTGGCCAATGTGGTGAGACCCCGTCTCTACTAAAAGTACAAAAAATTAGCTGGGTGTGGTGGCATGTGGCTGTAATACCAGCTACTGGGGAGGCTGAGGTGAGAGAATGGCTTGAACCTGGGAGGTGGCGGTTGTGGTGAGCTGAGATAGTGCTGCTGCACTCCAGCCTAGGTGACAGTGAGACTCCATCTCAAAAAAAAAAAAAAAAGTGAAGAGAATTTAGACAGACTAGATGGTCAAAAGTGTAAGCACCAGTGCTCCTCACTTTGCTTAAATTTCTGGATAATTAGTAGGTTGATATGATTGGATCTGTGTTCCTGCCCAAATTTCATGTCAAATAGTAATCCCCAAGGTTGGAGGTAGGGCCTGGTGGGAGGTGATTGGATCATGGGGGTGAACTTCTCACGAACGGTTTAGCACCATCCCCTTGGTACTATTCTCATGTTAATGAGTGAGTTCTCACAAGATCTCATTGTTTAAAAGTGTGTAGCACCTCCTGCCTCCCTCTCTTCCTCCAGCTCTGGCCATGTGATGTATCTGCTCCACCTCTGCCTTCCCCCACAATTGTAAGTTTTCTGAGGCCTCCCCAGAAGCCAAGCAGACGCCAACGTCATGCTTCCTGTGCAGCCTGCAGAGGAGGTGAGCCAATTAAACCTCCTTTCTTTATAAATTACCCAGTCTTAGTTATTTCTTTGTAGCAGTGTGAGAATGGACTAATACACATGTGCTTGTTGAGTGAAGGAAGGAGGAAAACACACCACGTGTGGACAGTAGCCCAGGAGGGGCAATAACTACAATTATATACAGTGGCGTGAATAAGGCTGAATCTCCTAGTCATAATGTTGAGTGAAAGAAGTCAGGCACAATCGCACAGGTACTACAGAATTCCATGAAAATTAAGTTAAAAAACCAGCAACATGTATAGTTGGCATCGGTGACCCATGGGGGTGATTGAGAATGGAAGTGGATACAAGCTGAGAATCTGCTGGGGTGGGTTTATAACATCATGATTCTTGATCTAGTGTGTTTCCTTTGTGAAAATGTGTTGGGCTGTACACTTAATAATTTGTGCACTTAAAAAATACATTAAATGTCAATTAAAGCTTAAACAAATAGGGGTAAGAGAGTATAGCCCTTGGCTTTCAAGCATTGTAGGACCTGCCTGCCTAGGAAATGAGAAACATAGAGACACCAAGAGATAATTTCTTCTGTGTGCATCTAAAACAAAGAGACTTAAGAAAGCCAATCAATTTTAGAAAATTAACTAAAATTTGATATAAAGGATCTTTTGCTGATTTAAGTTTTAAAAATGAAAGTCTATATTTCATATTCTCCACTGACCTCCTCCTCCTCTCATACCTTCTAATTACAGAGGGGAAAAGAGTAACCTTGGAGCTGAAAAGCCTGGCAGACACCACCTTTGACTGAGTGATCAGAGCGAGCACCACCAGCCATGAAACACATTGAATCTGGAACAGTGGTAAGGCCCACCATGGCTTCTCTGATAGTCCTGCCAAAGGTACATCACCTGAACCTGACTATGAGGAAGTGTGAGCCAAAGGCAAATGGAGGGCATTCTGTAAAACAACTGGCCTGTGCTCTTCAGAAGTGCCAAGGCCAATCCAAAGAAAGGCTGAGGAACTGTTCTGGAATCAATAAGACTAAAAAGAGATATGACAACAAAATGCAACATGTGACTTTCAATTGGATCTTCATTATTAGGTCAACTGGAGAACCTTCTTGAGGCCTGAGAAGTAAGTGGCAGTAAGGTCTCAGTGTTAATGTCTTAATTTTGATAGTGGCATGTGGCTGTGTAGAAAATGCAGGCATGGTGGCTCACGCCTGTAATCCCAGCACTTTGGGTGACCAAGGTGGGAGGATCACTTGAGCCCAGGAATTAAAGACCAGACTAGGGAGAACCTGTATCTACAAAAACTATTTTAAAAAATTAGCCAGGCATGGTAGGTAGCACGTGCCTGCAATGCCAGCTACTCAGGAGGCTAAGGTGGGAGGATTACTTGAGCTTGGGAGGATGAGGCTGCAATGAGCTACAATCATGCCACTGCACTCCAGCCTGGGCAATGGAACAAGACTCTGTCCAAAAAAAAAAAAGAAAGAAAAAAGAAAATGATGCTTCTTTTTGGTACTGGTAGTTGATTTAGACTGCTTTAACAGAATGTCACAGACTGAGTGGCTTTTAAACAATAGAAATCTATTTCTCACAGTTCTGGAGGCTGGGAAGTCCAAGATCAAGGTGTTAGCATGTACAGTGTCTGGTGAGGTCACACTTCCTGGTTCACAGAGTCATCTTCTCACTATAACCTCACACAAGGTAGCTGTATGAGGTCTCTTTGATAGGGACACTAATACCATTCATAAGGGCTCTGCTCTCATTGGCCTAATCAATCACCTGCCAAAGGCCCCACCTCCAAATATCACCACATTGAGGGTAAGGATTTCAACATATGAATTTTGGAGGGATACAAGTATTCATTCTATAGCAGGTAGGTAACATACTATGGTATTTGGAAGTGACAGAATATCAGGTTGGCAACTTAATAGATTCAGGACGCAAAGTTCTTTATATGGTACTTGTAACTTTTCTGTAAATTTTAGATTATTTGAAATAATGAAAAGTAAGGACGTTTCTATGAATGCCTTAGCCAAGAGGACTCCAGAGCTTGGAGGACAGCCAGTCAGTCCAAGAACATGAAGTGGAAGCATTCCTTCCTGGTGTGGATTTGAACTGACAAGTAATCCTCTGTTGTCTCTAGGTAAGACATGGTGTTCAGACACCCATGATCGCAAGTGATGTCTTTTATTTTGACTTTCAATCTCGTTTTCAAAATCAAAGGAAAAATATTTGAAATATCAAATATCTTCTCTGCATGACCAGACAGGGTATTTTTAAGAGAAAAATGTGTGTTTAATGTGCACATATTCTGAAGTTAAAAGCAAGATTAATAGGGAATTCTAAAATGAATTAATTTATAGGAAGCCACCGAAACACTATTTGAATCATTTAGATTAAATGTGCTTTACTGGACAGGTCCACTTCTACTGTGTTCTATTATCAGCAGTAGATTGGCCCTGACAACCCTAATAAATTAAACTGTCCAGCTGCTGCTCCTTCATCTATCTGATGCAGCTGGTGATGGAAAGATGAAGAATAAAGCAACGTATCTGCAGATTTCATGAATTAGTGATGCCTCTTCACCAAGTTGTACTTATTATCGGGAACATATGAATTCAACCCCCGGTGGCAGGGCTTGGGATGAGAGAACCACTTCTCTTTGCAGTCAGATACCTGGGCTTTCCGTAACAGGGCATTGGCAACCACATGATGCTGGGGTGGAAAGGGGAAAGCACTTTACACAGCCTCTCTAGTAATGAAGACAGACGTGCCTTTGCCTACCCAAGCCCAGTTCAGCGGCTGTAATTTGCAAGCTGATGAGTTGGCTTTCAGGTAGAGACAGAGCCAAGAGAATAAGTCAAATGAAGATGTCACCTACAGTTGCAGCCTCTTTTGTCCTGCCCTAAGCAACTGAGCTCGTGCCACCACTTTCCAGATTGATGAAAATCAAAGATATCACAGTTTAACCTCACACGGGTGCCCACATATCCAGGTCCAGGGCAAAATATAAGTGTAAAAACACTGATCTTTTCCAGGCAAAGACACTGAAAGGGACAGAGCAGGCCGAGATGCAAACTCTTCCTTTCCTTCTGCGAGGCCTGCGCTTATGGTGGGGGTCACATGGGGCAAATGAGTCCACCAGAGGCACAGTCCTGGAGTTCTGCTGCCAACCCTCAGCCACCAGCGGTGAAAACCATCAGAGGCAGGAACATGAGGGTGTTTTTGCATCTGGCCACTGGCCGTGCTATCCTGGAAGATTTTACACCGGCAACACAAAACATTAAAAATGACTATAAATGTTGACAAATTTTCAATTTTAGGAATTTGGAAACCTTGACCTGTATATTAGTCCATGGAACTTTAGCATAGAGAGTACGTCTTCCAAATGGATCCTCAAAAATGGTTCCCAACGGAGTGGAAAGAAATCCAGACAGGACAGATGGATATGTAACACTCTAAATCCATTCTATGGAAGGTCTGTAATCAGCCTGTGACGGTAGAAGTAAATGCCAAATGGTACTTTTCCTTTGAGGTAACCAAGTGTAGTAGCTTTTGTTTTGTTTTGTTTTAAATAAGACACAGCCTTTGTTCTCGAAGAACAGCACACAACGGAATTAAAAACGACGCAAGCCTGCCCCCTGGTGTGAAGATAGATAAAAGCAACCGCAAGGGCCTAAAGGCATCTTCCTGAAAGTATCTTCGTGAGAGCTGAAATTACACTGCTATACACAAAGCCGAATGTATATAATTGGCTAATAAACTTCACAGTTATTTTTATATTGAATTTATTCAGAATTGGTATAGCCACTATGGAAAGCATCAAAGAAATGGAAGAATTAGCTTGCATCCTCCAGATAATCATTACTAAACACTTCCCTTGTATGCTTCCCCTAGGTAGAGCTTGAATGTGGCCTTGCACAGTGAGCCTGTACTGGCAGCTATCTCTGTTGTGCTTCTCTGGCATTCTAAAACAAAATTGCCAGGCATGGGGTTTTGATGTTGCTCCATTCCATGACTGTAGACCGATTCTGCATGGTGCAGTGTGCTTGCAGCATTCTTACTTAAGATCACATATATTAATATATTTAGCAAAATAGCAAACACGGGATGTACCTGATGTTTGAATTACAAATAGGCAAATATAAGACGTCGATATATGCAAAAGATACTAAGGTATTTCCTTTTTTGGTCTTTGTAGCAGATTCTGTTGATAGGCTGCATAGATGGGCTTGGATTTCTTGAACTGTTCTGGCATGTCCCTCCCTTGGCATCTGTGTGCTTTGTTTCTTATGGTCTGTGACCATAATTTATTGCTGTCATTTGAATGTATGTGTCCCTCCACATTTCACAGGTTGGGAGTGAAATTCCAGTGCGAGGTGGGGCTGTCAGGAGGTGGCTATGTCTTGAGGGTGCCGCTTTCATGAATGAGACTAGCGCCCTTATAAAAGATTAAGGCGGCTAGGTGGGACCATTCCCCCTCCATCTCTTCTGCCATGAGAGGACATGGCCTTTGCCCCTTTTGGTCTGTTTATCCTTCAGTGCTCATTCAAACGGACATCTTGGAAGCAGTCTGTGCCCTCACCAGACACAAAACCTGCTGGCACCTTGATCCTAGACTTCCAGCCTCCAGAACTGCAAGAAATAAATTTTTATTGTTTGTAAATTTTCCTATCCCTGTATTTTGTTACAGCAGCAGGAAAGGACCAAGATATTCATCTTCAATGGACTGTCCTTGGCCTATTGGGATCCATTTGCCTGCACAGGCAGAGAGGTGGTAATACCAGGGAGTAATACGCCACTCTAGAATAGGAATTACTTTGAGTGGAGGCAACTGAGAAAAAAGTGGATTCAGAATGAACTCCCTACTCTCCTCCTATCTGCCCAAAAACAGAACGTAAAGTCCTGTTGTGAAAGTGTCCCCGCCCCACCCAAACTCCCACTCCAGGAAGGGGACAATGACCTTATTACCAGAGATGAGATGGTACTGAGAGAGTCTACACAAACACACCTTACTCACTAACACTATCTTTTACTTGTTTCCCCATATATTTACCTTCCCACAATTTGCCACCTCAATTGTCAAAAACCCTTGTCACTTCTCTACAAAATTATCAGTCTTTGTTAAGATGCCGTATAAGCCCCAAGTTCTAATCACCCCTTTAAGTTACTCATCACTGAGTTCTCCCTCATGCATGCGAGCTACACGTGCTAATAAACTTCAGCCTGTCTGTTTGTCTTTGTTGTTGTTCTTAACCTGTCTCTCATCAGTCTAATTCGCAGAGCCTCAGCCAAAGAACCCAGAAGAGAGAGGAAAAAGTTTTTCCTCCCCTATATGGGAGTGTGAGAGCCCAACTCTGCCTCAAGAAAGAAGAAAGTCTAAGGAGTTATTTATGCTACAGAGCTTCCTGTGAATCAGACAGAGGTGGGAACTTACTTGAGATTGTCCATTACTCACTTTTGTTTGTCCCTTTCCTGCCTATTTCCTTCATTGAATTACCAGTTTTTATTGGGAACACTTCCTCCATAAATCCTTTGTGCAGGAATTACTGCTGTGATGTCTCTTCCAGGGAGCCATCCTGAGAAACTCTGTTCTCCTCTTTACAGGCACAACAATGTTATTCTGCCACCCCCAAGCCCCTGAGGCACAGGGTGCCTGGTCCCCCATGGAAAATGCTTCCGGGATATGTGCTGACTAGACACTGAAACAGAGCAGACAGCAGACCCCCAAATCTAATACTCTCAACGAGGCCCATCCTCTGGGGCACCATGCCCTCAGCTCCTACACGTGGCTTCAGTTCTCACTGGGCCCTGGCTGTTGTTCCTCCTGGCACACTTAGCGCCCTTCCTGTTAACGTCCTCTCCACCTAGAGAGAACATTTATCAGTGTATTCGGCCGTTCTTACACTGCTATAAAGAAACATCTGAGACTGGGTAATTTATAAAGACAAGAGGCTTAAGTGGCTCAAGGTTCTGCAGGCTGTACAGGGAGCATGAGTGTGGGCATCTGCTCAGCTTCTGGGGAAGCCTCAGGAAACGTACAATCACAGCAGAAGGCAAAGGGGAAACAGGCACGTCACACGGCCACAGCAGGAGCAAGAGAGAGAGTGGGGAGGGGCCGCACATTTGTAAACAATCAGATCTTGCAAGAACTCACTCATTACCATGAGGATAGTACCAAGAGGGATGGTGCTAAACTGTTCATGAAAAATCCACCCCCATGATCCAATCACCTCCCACCAGGCCCAGGCTCCAACATGAGTGATTACAATGCAACATGAGATCTGAGCAGGCTACAAAGATCCAAACCGTATCACCCAGCTACCCCCAGAGGCACTCCCTCGACCCATTCTCATCTCTGCTGAAATGTTACTTTATCTTCTTGGACCACCTATTACCCTGTCACTTTTTCCCCTTTTCTC
Organism: Piliocolobus tephrosceles; assembly: GCF_002776525.5. NCBI lineage: Eukaryota > Metazoa > Chordata > Mammalia > Primates > Cercopithecidae > Piliocolobus > Piliocolobus tephrosceles. The sequence goes on along the minus strand of NC_045453.1, from coordinate 52,530,842 downwards.
TAGTTTCCTCATGACATTTATTACTACCTGATGTTTCTTAGTTTTTACTGTATCTCCCCCCTCATTAGACTATACAATCTATTAAAAACAGACTTTATTTTACATATAAATCAATCCCTATTACCTAGAACACATGTGAGGAAAAATTGTCTACAAAAGTCCAAAGAGCTAATATTTTAGGCTTTGTGGGCCATCAAGTCTCTGTGGCGACTACTCAGCTACTCTGCTACAGCACAGAAGCAGCCATAGAAAATGTAGAAACGAATGAGTGTGGTTGTGTTCCAATAAAACTTTATTGACAAAAACGGATAGGACTTCCATTTTCTAGTAACACGTAGGAAGCTTGGAGGTTGTCATTCCATCCTAACAATAATTAAAAAACTAAACAGAACATTTCAAGAATCTTCTTAGTTCTGTCAGAGAAGTAAGGCCACAGGACAAAGTGCTCCTCCAAATCTGGAGAGGCAGACAGGAAGATACAGAAGATCACAACTTACCAGAGCAGAAACCCACAGGCAGAACCATCCATGGGAACCAGTACTGGGTAGGAAATCTGAACGGGGATTGAGGAGTTGCTGGGAGCTCAGTGTGCACACGTCTGAGAGTTAACATCTCCAGGAGGGCCCAGTCTGAGGGGGCACTCACCCTTTTGTGAGTTTTATCTCCAGGAGCTTAACCAGGCTCTCACAGTGACTGTCAGAGAAAAATCTATTCATTCTTCTGGCAAGAGGAGGGAAAAAGAAACCACCTAAAAATATGCGATAGCATTTAGTTCTTAACAAGGCCTTCCCTCAAGAGAAATCATTTTATCAGAGCCTAAACTGTTGGTTTTAAAATTTTTTTGCAGAGCCTAATGAACCTGGAGGAAAAGAAAAACCCAACTCCATTTCCCCTCTAGCCACCCTGTTCCACCTCAGGGAAAAACTGAGAAGCTGAAGCTCACAGTCCAGGGCACAGGCTCAAGACAGACTGGGTCCTAATCACAGGTCTACAGACTGAGTCCTAATCACAGGGCTATGGAACCCTTCGTTCCCCACACCTCACCAAAGGCCTATTTGCCACCATTTCTGACCCAGTGCCTCACATCTGGCTATCAACAAACAATCATAAGGCATACAAAAACGTAAAGACCACAGTCTGAAGAGAGCAAATGTCAAAACCAGACTCAGCTATGACAGGGATGTTGGAACTATGAGACTGGGAATTTAAAATAGCTATGATTCATGTACTAAGGGCTCTTATGGATAAAGTGGACAGTAAGCAAGTACAGATGGGCAATGTAAACAGAGAGATCAAAGTTCTAAGAAAGAATAAAAGAGATGCAAGAGATCAAAAACACTAACAGAAATGAAGGATGCTTCTGATGGGCTCATTAGTAGGGTTGGCACAGCTGAGGAAAGAAAGACTGTCTGAAGCTGAGGATATCTCAATAGAAGCATCCAAAACTGAAAAGCAAAGGGAAAAATGCTGAATGAAAAAAGCACAGAATATCCAAGGACTGTGGGATAATTAGAAAAGGTATATGTTTAATAGGAATACCAAAAGGAGAAGACAGAGAGAAAGGAACATATGGAATGTTGGAAACAATAATGACTGAAAATCAGACACTGAACCACAGATCCAGGAGGCTCAGAGAACACCAACCATGATAAATGTCAAAATTAAGCCTAGCCACATCGTTTTCAAACTACAGAAAAATCAGATAAGGGAAAAAATCCCAAAAGATGCCAAAGGAGAAAAACTCCTTACTTCCTTAGAGGAACAGAGGGAAGAATTTCATCTGACCTCACGGAAACCATGCAAGCAAGAAGACAGTCGAGTGAAATATTGAAAGTATTGAGAAAAAAACTCCACCAGTCTAGCATTCTCTACTCTGTGACATTATCCTCCAAAAGTAAAGGAGACTTAAAGGCTTTCTCAGACAAACAAAACTTCAGGGAATTTGTTGTAAGTAGACCTGCCTTGCTCAATGTTAAAAGAAGTTCTTTAAGACAATAAAAATGGTTATAGGTCAGAAGCTCATATCTACATAACAAAAGAAAGAACACCAGAGAAGAAATAAGTGAAGGTAAAATGAAACTTTTAGCTTGTTATTCTTAATCTAACAGATCAATTTGTTCAAAATAATTGTAGCATCAATGTATTAACATATATACAAATGTGCTACCGAGCCATGAAAAGATATGAAGGAAACAAATACATATTACTAAGTAAAAGAGGCCAATCTGAGAAAAGTTACATAATGCGTGATTCCAATGATAGGACTCATGGGAAAAGGTAAAACTAAGGAGACGATAAAAAGATTAGTGGTTATCCGGGGTTAGGGCGTGGGAGGGATGAACAGGTAGAGCACAGAGGATTTTTTAGGGCAGTGAGACTATTCTTTATGATACAACAATGGTAGATACAGGTCAGACATTTGTCAAAACCCATAGAATCTGCAAACGAAAAGTGAACCCTGATGTGAACTACGGACTTTGAGTGATAACGATGTGTCCATGGAGGTTCTTTGACTATAACAATCGTGCCACTCTGGTAGAGCATGTTGATCATGAGGGAGGCTGTGCATGTGTAGGGGCAGGTGGCATATGGAAATCTCTGTACCTTCCCCTTAATTTTGCAGTGAACCTAAAACTGCTCTAAAAAACAAAGTCTATTAAAAAAAAAATTCACAATAACCTAAAACAGATGTAGGCTAGATTTGGCCAGACGGCTACAGTTTGTCGAATCTTGACTTAGAATAAGTCCTTTGTTGAAGGAGTAAAAACAGTAACAAAAACAACCAACCAAAGTGTGTTTCAGTTACTGTTGCTGCATAATAAATCACCCCCAAACAAGTCTTTGATTTTGCAAAATCATGTGGGTCAGGAATTTTGGAAGGGCATTTGCTGGGCAGTTGTCGGTCACTGCAGTCAGATGTTGGCTGGGGTTGCAGCCACCTGAGGGCATAAGGGCCGGACATCCATGATGCTCGCTCATGTGGGCTGGCAGTGAACGGGGACTCTTGCCTGGGGGTACAGCACAGCTAAGCAGTCTGCTGGAGTACCACATGAGGCCTCTCCAGCATGGCAGTTTTCTCAGTGCTGCATGCTTCCCCCACAGCAAACAACCCAAGAAAACCAGGTGAAAGCTGCATGACCTTTCCTTTTCTAGTGCTGAGAAGCCTCAGAGTAAATTCTTCCCCATTCTTTTGGTTACAAGAGATTCACGAGCCAGTTCCAAGCCAAGGGGAGGGAAGGTAGACACCACCTCTGATGGGAAGCATGTCAAAGACACTGTGGCTAATTTTTAAAATAAAGCAATATTGAAACTATACTCCATTGTACTTCTACCTGGAAGCAGGGGGTGGGTAGAAATGAAATTAATATTTATCACTACGAACCAGGCATTATGTCAAATACAGTACACATGTTAGCCCACAACAAATTCCTGAATTAAAAAGGACAGTTCCCATATTACAGATGAGGAACTGGAAGCACAAAGAGTTTGAGGTGCTCGCTCAAATTATGTCAGTAGCAAGTAGCAGATTCTAATGTCAATGCCAGATGTGCCCGATGTTCATCCTTCCAGACTATTTCATGCTGCTGCAAACACAGCAAAGACAAGTAGCACGTTGGAAAGGGAATCAGAGTTCTCTTTGGCTAAAGCCTTTGTGTTCTGTATGGTAGGTTTTCTCAAACTTTAACACATGCACACATCCCCCGGCCATCTTGCTAAAATAGATTCTCATCCTTCAGGGCTGGGCTGGGGACTGAGATTCCACATCTAACAAGCTCCCAGGGGATGCTGCTGCTGCTAGCCTGTGGCTTGCACTGTGGGATGTGGGGCTCTATGGCACAGCAGGTGATAATACACTGGGGTGCAGTGCCCAGACAAAGCCTGGAGACCCAAGCAAAGCATGCCTCCTTCCTTAGGGGACCTGATAACCTTCCCCATTCTGGGGGCAGTGAGAGTATAAGGATAGAAGTTCAGGGGTGGTTGGTGGATGGAATGT
>NC_045453.1:52478362-52526748 GCF_002776525.5 Piliocolobus tephrosceles | reverse complement strand
GATCTCAGCTCACTGCAAGCTCCGCCTCCCGAGTTTCCGCCATTCTCCTGCCTCAACCTCCCGAGTAGCTGGGACTACAGGCGCCTGCCACCTCGCCCGGCTAGTTTTTTTGTATTTTTAGTAGAGACGGGGTTTCACCGTGTTAGCCAGGATGGTCTCGATCTCCTGACCTCGTGATCCACCGGTCTCGGCCTCCCAAAGTGCTGGGATTACAGGCTTGAGCCACCGCGCCCGGCAGGGAAAGTCTTTTTGTTTATTCTTTCACTTTGGTGTTTCTGGAGTTGTACAAATATATAAATAATTGCAAAAAGCTGGACTATTGCAATTGTGTGTGATTCAGACAGAATAAGCCTGAGAGGCAAAACTGAGTCCAGAAAAATGCCAAGTCGTAAATCAAAAGTGAGATCAAACTAATTATTCCAAGTGAGTCGATGGCACAACATTTGTTTATCTCAATACATAATCGACTTCACTAATTAAAATGCAAATTCGATTGCATTTGTAACTGGTAACCCTGACAAGTGAAAGCTTGAATACATCCGATGAGTGAGCTGTACGAACTCTTCAAGGACACTAGGTGGCGCCCGTGTACTTTTCTTGACAAAGCCAGTCTGCTTTAACCATTTAAAACTTCAATCAGTGGAAAGAAACGAGTTAGCCCAGTAATTCTCAAAGACAGTGAGTCAAAACTCTGGGGATTGGGCCCCAGATTTGTACTGTAAGTAATTCTTCCCAGACGATTCTATTTTTATACCAGTTGGTTAATGTGATGACATTGGAAACAGCTAGCGCAGTTAAGCGCTTAATTGTAATTTGAGAAAACTGAGACTGAGAGATTTACTCAATTTGCAGGGATGACACCCAAGAATCCCCATTCTTATCTGAACAGCTCTTCCACCAAAGCATGAAAAGTAAAAAAAGTGAAAGTTTACATGAGGTTTGTTGTCAAAGCATCAAAGATACCTTTAAGTCTCTAAATTGTGTCCTGAAATTGAAGATACATCTCAGAAGAAAAGGTCGAACCTATCAAAATAAATGCTACAATGAATTAACATTCAGTGGAGCTAATATTAGTATAAGGAAAAATAAACATTATGTAAGTATGTGACAAATAGGCTTGTAATGTGGCTCTCACACAACTAGATGACAGCATACTCCAAGGAACATACAGCGCGGGGCGACACTATCAAGGGAGAAGGAACAGCTCTAGGAAGTGCCAGAAGAAGATACAGTAAATACTACATAACTCCAAAAAATCAGGTACCCCCTAAGTTTTATCAGCCCACAAAATTATAATCAAATTGATAAAACATAGCTCCACTCCATGTGGCTACAGAGTTTTCTGTTAAGATCCCCTGCCCAGTGTTATTGCTGAGACATATGTTGATACAGAGGACAGACTATTATGGGCTGGAAGTTGGAACTTTTTTTTTTTTTTTTTTTTTTTTTTTGAGACAGAGTCTCGCTCTGTCACCCAGGCTGGAGTGTAATGGCGCAATCCTGGCTCACTGCAACCTCTGCTTCCCGAGTTCAAGCAATTCTCCTGCCGCAGCCTCCTGAGTAGCTAGGATTACAGGCATGTGTCACCACGCCCAGTTCATTTTTTTGTATTTTTAGTAGAGGCGGGGTTTCATCATGCTGTCCAGGCTGGTCTTGACCTCGTGATCCGCCCACCTTGGCCTCCCAAAGTGCTGGGATTACAGGTGTGAGCCACTGCACCCAGCTGGAACTTATTTTAATTCAATCATCAAATATTTATTGAGCACAGTGACAGGTACAGTTCTATAAGTACAAGCAACTTAAGGAAAAGCTTAGATGAATCGATATTTTAATAATATATCATATGTTTCAGGACTGGAGGTTTTAAGATGAAGAAAGGAAGGTAGAAAATGGCTTCTCTCAGATTCTTTCCTTCCTTCCTTCCTTCCTTCCTTTCCTCCCTCCCTCCCTCCCTCTTTCTTTCTTTCTTTCTTTCTTTCTTTCTTTCTTTCTTTCTTTCTCATTGTCACCCAGGCTGGTATGCAGTGATCGGATTATGGCTCACGGAAGCCTTGACCTCCCTGACTCAAGCGATCCTCCCACCTCAGCCTCCTGAGTAGCTGGAACTACAGGTGTATATCACCACACTTTGATAATTTTTGTATTTTTAGTAGAAACAGGGTTTCTCCTTGCTGCCCAGCCTGGTCTGGAACTCCTGAGCTAAATGATCTGCCTGCCTCAGCCTTCCAAAGTGCTGGGATTACAGGTGTGAGCCACCGTGCCTGGCCAGATCCTATTGTCTACTGTTGTTTTACTTTAGGTAAACCAGAGAAAATAGAAACAAAGAAAGTTTGGAAGAAAAAAACCATGGCTGTTTTTGATCTTGGGAGACTTAGTTATTATCTAGGGCATGGCAAGATAAAACTGAAAAACAATTCTATTCCTCCCACACTTCTCTCTGAAGGAGACACACTTGGCAATCCTGGCCACACTTCTCTTACTCCTTGTCATTGCCCAATACTCTCATTTCTCAGACACCAAATCCCTAACAAACTTCTCAACTCCCAGTTCTTCCTGGCTTTTTCTCCTGCCCTGTCTGCTGTGTTCAGGTCCCTTTTACGGGTGCCATTGGACCAATATTTGAACATTCCTAAAGATGAGGAGCTCACCTTTCCAAGGCAGCCCCTTGCGTTGCCGGAGAACACATTTCCAAGCCTTGCCCTATTGAGGTGAAGTACTGGAGTCTCTCTCTGCTGCCTCCACTTACCTCTTCCTATTTTTCCTTCCAGGGGATTCCTAGAGGTTACTAAATTCCCCTCTTATGGGACAGTCATTCAGTGTTTGAAGAAAGTGATTGTTTACTTCCCTCCCTTGATTCTTTGACAGAAGATCACCAGGGCTCTCAACCAATCATCAGTGCTCTCAGCCAATCATCGGATCACCTGAATTCTAGATTCTCCATCATCTCAGCCACCTTTCTTCACATGCAACTTGTTAAACATTGTCCAAGGATGACGTGGAACGAAATGGACACCTTTATTGTACAGATAACATGGCAGGAAGTTCTGTTGTAACAAGGGGGGTACAGGAAGTGAGGGCAGAAATATGAATCAGCAGCACTGCCCTTCCACCACAGCCTTTATTTGCCCATTCATAACACTCTGCAAGTAGAACTAGATCACATGGATAATTATTTCCCCTTTGGAGTAAACATTCCTGGAAGGAAGGACTCATCCCCGATTTATTCAATGCTGTGTCCTCAGCACTGGGCTTGGTATGCGGCTGGCATTTGTTGAAACAAAGATCCTGAAAGGGAAGAATGAACATTTGAATTCAGATCTCTTCAGAAGGGTTGCAGAAAGCAGGAGGAGGATTCTGGGACCATGATGACCTACACAATTCTCCTGCTCCTCCATGTTCAACTCCAGGGTGTCCACTTCTTTTGACCAAATGGCATCTGGGGCTGATGGGCAGTTGGATCAACAAGGCTTGGGTGCTGAGGACATCTCAACAGAGAGAGCTTGTGGGCTTGCTTCCACCTGGATGGGGAAGAGGTGCACACGGGTGGACAGCAGGCTCAGGTCCTGGGAAGAACATGGCTCACAGTGATATGGGGACCCAAGACCGTGAACTATGGCAGCATGGATTTCCCAGCTCTGGAGAGGTGGTGCTTAGAAGCTATACAGAATCACTGCCCTGGAGGCTGGGAGAGTCTGAGAGACGGTGGAGGAAAAGAGGGACTTCCTCCATGCATCTCAATGGGGAATTGACAGTCTGCCTGCATCATGCTATCAGTCCCCAGGTGTAGTTTCCACTTTGTCTTCCTCTAATCATAGGACTACTACCACACAGAGAAAGAAAGTAGCCAGAAAAAAATGTATATTAATATATTATAACCAAAGATATCCAGCACCCAGAGAGAGAGAGAGAGAGAACAACGGCTCAGAACAGATTAAACCCATGCCCAACAAAACAGAGCTACTGGAAGAGACAGATGACAACTTGAATGTTAAAAGCAACAAGAGCATCTCTGTCGATTCAAGCATGACACAAAAGAGAGTGTCTGGAAGTAGGCAATTCAAAGCATGGATTGAAGGAGAAGATGGTCACTGCTGAGACATGAGGTTGAGACTGACAAGTAGAAGAGATGTCTCAAAACCTATGCAAAAATACAAAGAGAGGAAAGTCATAGGGGAAAAAGAGACTTAACATGCAAAATAAAGGAGTGTCAGAAGAATAAAAAGGAACAGATGGCGGGCATAATTTAACAAATAATGGATGATAATTTCCCTGAGCTAAGGACCTGAATAGGCAGTTTAAAAAAAATGTCATTAAGTTCAGGGCAGGACTGATTAAAAAAAAAAAAAAAAAGACACACCTAGGCATATCCTGAAAAAGTTTTCACTCTTAGAATAAAAACAGTCTCTTACATATTTCCAGGAAAGAGAGAATATTAATGCGCCGATTTGAAAAAAATTAAAAAATACTTACGTAGGCATATCCTAGAAAATCCCTTAATTTTAAGAATGAAAAAAACTGTTACATACTTCCAAGAAAGAACGAGAATACTAATGGGCTTATTATCTAAAAACCTGAAGTTTAAGTAAGTACAGTCCTGCAGTTGACTTAGGTCTGAGTGTGGTGGCTGACGGGCAATGGCAGGCCACCCCTCCTGAGAATGGCCCACAGTTATCCAGAAAGGGCTCACAGCCTCATGCGCAGGGCCTGGGGTGTTATGCCCTTCTTTGAGGGTGGTCTCAGCCAATGACTTATTGAAAAATGGTAATAAAAGTCAGAATTGCTATCTCCAGGTGAGACAACGCCATGGTGCCATTGATACTCCAGAGCTCCCATGGTCTCAGGCTCAGGTTAGACTGGAACTGAAACCACAGCATTGTCCATAATATTCTTCGGCACTGTCCTGCCTACCTTACTCTGTCACAGGTGCCTCCCGAGACATCTCCCTCAGTAAGTCCCTTGCAGAAGAACCCCGGTCTGAGGTTCTTCTTCTAGGAAGCCCCACCCGAGAGGAAAGAACTGAGAAACCTATACTCAACCACAATATATTGACTTATCAGCAAAACCAAAAGAAATATATATATGATTATATGTTAGACTTAAGAAAGCAAATCATGATCATATATTACAATTATCTCTAACCATTTTAGAGGTAATGCCAGTCAAGACTATATCCAAATAACAGATGATCTAGATCTTCCCTTTCAATATGGTACCCACTAGACACATGTGACTATTTAAATTAAAATCAAATCAAATCAAAAATTCAATTCTGAGTCATCCTCATCTTATTTCCAGAGCTCCATATCTCCATGTGTCTGGTGGCTACCCTAGCGGACATTTACGTTATCACAGAAAGTTCTACGGAATAGTGCTAATCTAGACATTGACCTCAAGATGAAGTAAATATGAGGAGGAGGGGAAAAGCTGTTAATGCAGGGGTGTCCAACCCCTGGGTCATGGACTCATACCCGAGTGTCTGCTGACTGTTGGGAAGCAGGGCGCATAGCAGGAGGTGAGTGGTGGGCGGGTGGGCATTACTAGCTGAGCTCTGCCTCTTGTCAGATCAGCAGCATTAGATTCTCATAGGGTCGCAAACCCTATGGTGAACCAATCATGCGAGGGATCTAGGTTGTGCGCTCCTTATGAGACTCTAATGCCTGATTATCTGAGGTGGAACACTTCCATCCTGAAACCATCCCCACCCCTGTCTGTGGAAAAACTGTCTTCCACAAAACCGGTCCCTGGTTCCAAAAAGGTTGGGGACTGCTGTGTTAAGCAACAAACCTGGTGTGCACTCAGTCTGTATCTCTCGCTGTTTCTCTCTCTCTTTATTGAATTAATTCTGAGTGGATAAGTAAGACTGTCTAGGAATGATGCATTATAAAACTGCTAAATAAGGGCTCTTAAAACATAATGTACAGAAAATTCTAATAATAGTTTAGTGCTGTACGTATAAAATGAGTTCATCAACATCTAGGAGGGAGGGAAATAAAAGTATTTCAAAGTCTGTTTGTCACAAGGAGTGGAGAAAGGGAAGAAGAGGAATGGATGACATTTTTCTAATTGTCTCATCTTATTGGAATCAGAAATAGGGAGGACATTTGCATTTTGTGGGGAGAGATAAGTTAATATTATTGGGGGAGTTAGTTGGGAGTTTGTTTAAAAATATAGTAAAAAAGGAAAGTATCTGATCACAAGAGCACAGAAAGTGGAGAATCCATTAGTGGAATGGAAAAGTGGAAACTCCAAGTTAATAGAGGAGAAGAACAGAATGAAAAGTAACATGATCAAATCAGCACGAAATAAGGAAGAAGAAAAAATAAAAATGTACATTAAATAAAGCATTAAGTAATACGGAAGCAATGAAATCAAGTGGATGAGTTATGATACTAAATACAAATGTACCAAATTATTCCAATAATTGTCAGATTGAATAAAGACAAAACAACATAAAACTAAACAACAATATGCTGTTTGGTAGAAAATACTTACAGATACCCAAATAAAAGTACAGTATGAGACTAAGATAGGTAGAAACAAAAAGAAATCAGGTTTGAAAGTATAAGACAAGGGGGCATTTAAAGTTAAATGATTAAAGAAACTCTTACTAATGCAAGAATTCTTGCAAAACAACAGGAAAGTTGACAAAGGATTTGAATAGGCAATTCACCAAATGAATGGTCCAACAGTTAACAAGATATGAAGAGATGCTCAAACACAATAGTGAAAAGAGAAAGGAAATAAAAATCACAATGAAATCCTCCTTAGACCTGCAAATATTCAGTGTATAATACCAGGGCATGGTGAAGATGTAAGATACGCAACCTTGTGCTTTACTGGTGGGGAATACACTGGTGGGGAATACACTGGTACCATCATTCTGGAGAGCCATCTGTCAGTACTCACTAAATTCAATGGTACAAATGCTTTATGATCCAGCAATTTCACTTTAGAGTCATGGTATGTCTTGTAGTCAAGACAATTTTAATCCAATGCTGAATATGAATTCCAATATTAGACAATAAAATACTGTAAGAAAAACATAGGAAAAATCACAATTCTAGAGAGAGACTTAAACATACTTCTCTCAAAATTTGGCAGAAACCGTTTTTGCTATAAAAATAAGTAAGGCATAGGAGAACTGTATCAGAAAATGCAACTTTTGTCCAGTCCTATAGAGATTTTAGCCTCTCCTGGTTATCAATATCTCAGTCACTGACATACTCAATTTCACACCCCAGCAAGCACTGACATCATGCCTAGCCCATGCTGGGTATTCAAAAATGCTGAACAAATTGAACGTTGAATACCTAACAAAGGTATTGATATGGTGAATACCTTAGAAAACAGTAGAATTTGAACACTTGGAAGGTGCTTCTAGGAAGATTTTTATGCCATGTCCAGGATGGGATAGAAATATTATAGAGATAAAGGCAACAGAATTTCTTCCAACTTATCTGTTTTCTTGAAATTAAGGTTCATGTTTTCTCCTTACCTCTCTCTCTTATAATGTGCTAATGTTCCCATTATACCCTTGACAACTCACAGCCATCTCAAACACAACTTTATGCTTTGTGGCAAGGCCCTGGCTCTGGATTCTCCTGAGCTGGGTGGAGCATGCCTCAGCTCTGCCATTTGACAGTTGTGTGACTATTGATGAGTTCTTTGGGTTCTCTGAGCCTCAGATCACCCAGTCTGTAAAATAAGGATAATACCTACCTCACAGGGGCTTAAATGGGGTAATATGTATTCAAATATGTCACTAACTATGAGCCCCAGTCCTGTATCCTAAAGTGAGTTCACATCTCACAGAAACAAACAAACAAACAATGAATCCGTTATAAGCAATTAAGTAAGGATTCTTCACATTGGTTTGTGGGCAACAGAACTTTATAACTGGGCATAAAATAGATGTGGGCCATTTACATCTACAAGTAGCCTTTCATGAAGGTTAAAAATGTATTACTACCACTACCACCACTGCCACTACCACATCCACCAACCATCTCCACTGACATCACTGTCTCCACAGCTTCCACCACCACTTCCACAACCTTCAGCAACCTCCATCACGTCCAAACCACTTCTTCCTCCACCATCAATGACCTCCACCACCTTCATAAGCTCTAGCTTCAACACCATCTCCTTATATTTGATGAGAACTCCTTTATCTTGATGTTCTCACTCTCTCCCCCGATGCCCTCTCATTTGACTTGATTTGTGCTAGCTTAAAGCTAATGGAATAATAATCCATTGAGGATGTACCCTTAATTGAAGAGCTAATTTCAAATATGAGCCACTTTCTACAACGCTGTGCCAAGAAGCTATGCACCGTCCTGGGTAGTCCCCTGACATCTTCCCTCGCTGCACCATACCCACGGATGGTGTAGGACACAGTGTTGTGCCCAGGTTTTTGGTATGAAGTTATCAAAAGTAAGACGTTTTTGAATTTCACAATGATTTTTATTTGTCTTCATATATTTGTCTTTTCTTTTTCTTAGGGACAGGATCTTTCTATGTTTCTCAGGCTGGAGTACGGTGGCTATTCACAGGCACCATACTAGCTCACTGCAGCCTTGAACTCCTGAGCTCAAATGATCCTCCTGCCTCAGACTCCCCAGTAGATGGAACTACAGGTGCATGCCACTGTGCCTGGCTCTGTCTTCATTTCTTCCCTGTGTTAAATTCAGAGGTTTATTATTAGTTTATTAGGTAAACTGATAGGTTTAATTTCTCTCTGGTTGCTGACAATTTATAGGCTTGTCAATTCCTTGGCTTTATTTTTATTCATTAACTTGAAAATCTGAAGCACAGTTGATGGGTTAAAAAGTAGTTTCCTGTTTTAGGCTCATTGTTCCCCACATCAAATCAGTGACAAAACCATGAAGATCATAGGATTTAGAAGGTGGATAATCATAGCATTCAAGACTGCAGGTGCCACCAGCTAATTGGGCTAACTGGGCTCTGAAACTGCAAGGTAAGAATATAAATAGGCCAAATAACTATGGGTGGTAATTGTGGATTCAAAGACTCTACCTTTACATAAAAGAATGGAGTTTCTTACCCATTTGAAGACAATGAAATTATCAATAAAAAATAAACTAACAATCAACATAAATTTCCAACAATAAGAGGGTTTTAAAATTATGACACATCTGTATAATTCTAATGTGGCCACTAAAAATAATATTGCAAACCCCAAACAAACAACAGCAGAAAGAGAAAACAAAATAAAAATAATAAAAATAATTTTGCAGTCAGTGTAATGAGACTAAGTTTGTAGTTCCCAAACTATATGCCAAGGTGACCCAGGGAACTGTAGCAAACTCACAATGGTGTGGCAGACTATTTTAAAATTTTGAAGGAAACAACATTTAACTTGTCAGATACCTTGTAAATTACTAGTGCATCTTTCAACATTAGATTACACTACATGTATTTTGATGACATCAAATGTAAAGTGGTGCATCTGGCAGTTGCCATGACCTAAAACAAACAGAAAGTCCTGTGTGAAAATCAATGTGGAACAGGAAGTGAGGCTGAGGGTATGGTATCCAGCCTGGTTCCAAGCTTGGAGAAGTGAGGCAGTGTCCAGCAGGCCTGCACATTTCACCCGTGTTTCAGAATGAAATATAATTATTTTACAAATTGCAATTTACAGGTATTTGTTGTTATGACATACTCACAGTTTGGACTGAATTACCTAATAAATAGAATGGCTTTTATTTTTATCTATTTATTTTTCTAGGAGGTGCTGTGACAAGTTACTGAGAACCAAGAAACTTTGGTAACCCCTGAAATTTGGTGAAAAAATGAAATCAAAACTGCATAAATATAGTCAACAATCTCATTCTTCCGTGTATGTGTACGCACATGTGTCTGTGTTAAAATGGTGCAAGAAATACATCAAAATTAAAAATTCAAAAAAAAGACAGGTCTTTATTTTTTCTCCGTAGTTTTCTAATTTTGCTAAGCTGCCTATGATGAATACTTAGTGCTCTCAAGTGGTGAAAACATAAAAATGAAAGGTTTTTAGAAATAACTCTCAAAGGAAGCACATTTTCTTCTATAGATAAAAATATCTGCTAAACATACCACAGGGTTTCATTTCTAGAGAAGGTTTATCACATTCAGCTGTTTCTCCAGCTTTCTGCTCTAACCTAAGTGAGATCTGGCTTTAGGACACGGAGATTTGAAGAAAGCTATTTCCTCATGCACCTCTCCTTAGTGTTGTTTAAAAAGTGCTCCTTTTCCCCACACCTACAGACTTCAGAAAGTGAACTTGGCTTGTGGTTTCCAGCCAATGAGGTTTCCAGCCTCACAGCTCACATGCAAAGATGCTGCTGACCCATGAGGCAGGAGGTGAGGGCTGCTGATGTCAGATGCTGCTGCAAGCAGTCATTGCTCTGCCTCCTGCTTCTTGGTGGGAGCAATGGCCTGCAGCACTGCAGCGGCCTGCGGGTTTCAGGGGAAAGATACCACTGGTAGCCTGCCCTTAGAAACTTCACACTTGAATGCACTCACGAGTGAAAGAGATCTGGGGTATTTTTCCATTCAATGTTTTTTCTTTTCCTTTTCTTTTTTTCAAAATGGAATCTTGCTCTTTCACTCAGGCTGGAGTGCAGTGGCACGATCTCTGCTTACTGAAACCTCAGCCTCCCAGGTTCAAGTGATTCTCCTGCCTCAGTCTCCCAAGTAGCTGGGATTGTGGGTGCTCGCCACCACCCCTGGGTAATTTTTGTGAATTTAGTAGAGACAGGGTTTCACCATGTTGGCCAGGCTGGTCTCAAACTCCTGACCTCAAGTGATCCTCCTGCCTCATGCCTCCCAAAGTGCTGGGATTACAGGCATGAGCCATTGCTCCTGGCCTTTCCATTCAAATTTATAAGAACTCTAAGAACTCACACTTGTATGTTTAGAGAGTTACATATAAATTATTCCAAATAGTATTCCTAAAATGATGAAGACATACATGTATATTTTTTGTTTTATCAATTGAGAGAGAAAAACTCAAAATATTGTTCTCTTCTTAAAAAAGTGAATTTTCATTATACTTTGTACATGTGACCATTTGGTTTGATTTATTTTTTATTTCTTGACTGCTAATGCTTTAATGTAATAAGCTATTCAATCCTTACTCCAGCCCTGTGAGGTAGTACTGTTATATCCACTTTTTTTTGTTGTTGTTGTTGAGACGGAGTCTCGCTCTGTCACCCAGGCTGGAGTGCAGTGGCCGGATCCCAGCTCACTGCAAGCTCCGCCTCCCGGGTTTACGCCATTCTCCTGCCTCAGCCTCCCGAGTAGCTGGGACTACAGGCACCCGCCACCTCGCCCGGCTAGATTTTGTATTTTTTTAGTAGAGATGGGGTTTCACTGTGTTAGCCAGGATGGTCTCGATCTCCTGACCTCGTGATCTGCCCGTCTCGGCCTCCCAAAGTGCTGGGATTACAGGCGTGAGCCACCGCGCCCAGCCAATATATCCACTTTTAACAGATGAGGAAACAGAAGCTCACAGAGGTTAAGTAACTTGCACTAGGTCATATAGCCGGAATATGAAGAATCAAGATTTTTTATTTATCTTGGACGGTTTGGCTCCAGAGGGCTCTTAAGCAATACATTGTCATTGCCTCTTTGTAAAGTTACTATTTGTTTACATAGGAATATTCATTCATTAGGTATGAATATAAGATTATACTCTTCCATAAAATCCAAAGTTATGTCTTCTCAAAATTTTCTAGGAAGTATAGTCATTTTGTTCTCAAAGCTTTCATAACAAAATATTTATACTTCTGTTATAACATTATGTTTTCATTTGTCTTTACAATTCTTTCTCCCTCACTAGAAAGTGCACGCTATGGAGATGAAGACCAAATACTGTTGTTTTTTCTCTCAGAACATAGTAGGTGCACAATAAACATCTGTTAAGGAAATGAAAGTTGATATTATACTGATAGCAGTTGCCACCGGTGTCGTGCTTTTATCCCCTCAGTCCACCCCAGAGGCCACCTGCAGACATTTCCTATCCTTGCTGAAGGTTCCCCGAGTCTCTCTACCACAAGGTGTCCTCTGGCTGTTGGGGAATGCACGACCAAGTGTGGAGTTGTCAGGGAATTAACTCCTGGGAGAAACCCACAACCAAGAAAGCTTGGAGTTGGTGGGTAGATGCCCCAGCTTCCTTGCTCCTTGCTGGGCTACTTGTGAGGTGTGCTCCACATGGTCTCAGAGCATCCCTGGCACCACTGAGCCTGCTTGCCTATGGGGTTGCCTGTTCATCAACAAACCAGGCTTCTTCTCCTTTCTGGCCTCAGTACCCCATTCCTTCAGAGCTGCAAGGAAATGAATTTTGCGAAGTGAATTCTTGCCCTGTCAAGCCTCTGGATGGGAAGGCAGTGGGGAATGTAGCCAAACTGACACCTGAATTTCAGCATCCTGAGACCTGAGGAGTCAGTGAAGCTGTGCCAGACTCCTAAACCATAGAAACTGCTAGGATATTAACAAATGTGTGTTGTTTTCAGCTGTTACATTTATGGTACTTTGTTACATAGCAATAGAAAACTAATACAGCTTCTGATACCTGGAAGTGGGGAACTACTACAGCAAATACCTAAAAATGTGAGTATTAGTTTGCTTGGGCTGCTATAACAAAATAACACAGACTGGGGTGGCTGCCTTCTTACGTATATCCTCACATAGCCTTTTCTCTGGGTGGGCACCTCTGGTGTCTCTTCCTCCTCCTCTTTTTTTTCTTTGTTAATTTTTAAAAAATACACACAGGGTCTTGCTATGTTGTTCAGGCTGGTCTTGAACTGCTGGACTCAAGTGATCCTCTGGCCCTGGCCTCTCAAAGCGCTGGGATTACAGGTGTGAGCCATCATGACTGAGCTCTTCCTTTTTTAATAAAGGCACCAGCCCTATTGGATTAGGGTCCTACCCTTGTGACCTCACATAGCCTTAATTACTTCTCTAAAGTCCATATCTTTAAACAAAGTCACATTGGGGGTTAACACCTCAACATAAATGTTTGGGAGGGACACAATTCAATCCATAACAATGTGGAAGGGGTTTCGTAACCAGGTGGGTGAAGGCTGGGGGAATTTTGAGGAATATGGTGGAAAAAGCCTAAATGGCATGAACAGACTCAGAGCAGAAATCTGGACTTTGAGGATGCTGATGGTGAAGGCTCAAAAGTGAGGAACACTCACTGGAAACTGAAGGAAGGAGGAAGGAGAATCTTTTGTAATGTAAAGTTTGGTGAAATGGTCTCCTGAGGTTATCTGGAAAGCAGAATTGAAAGTGATAAACTTGACTGTATAAAGATTTCCAAGAAGTGCTGAAGGAACCCCCTGGTTTCTTCTTTCTGCTTATAGTAAAATGTGTGAGGAAAGAGGATTATTGGGAGGACAATTTTTCTTAAAAAATTGAATCAGAATCTGACAGTGTAAAAAATTCCAATGATCTCTAGATGGCACAGATGCTAAAATGAAGAGATTCATTCTCAGGAGAGCATGCACTAGGGAAAAGTCTGAGTGTGACTGTGCAGCTCTTTGTTAGAAACTTAGAAAGATCAGAAGACAAAAGTATGCAGCTACATGAAAGGCTCATTTAAGAAATTAAGGGTTTGCCCTATAGATCTTCTCAATTGAGCCAGAAAACCTCAAGGAAGCATATGGGCATTGTCCCTCAGTCATCTCAGAAGGAGGCCAAGGAACAGGAAGGTTTATCTTTAAAATATCTGTGGATATGGCTTCACCTAGTGGAATGAACTGCAGTGAATCCACACAAACTCTACAAAGTTCTTAAGAAATTGTTTCATCAGGAATACTGACCACTTGGCCTGAAAGGGACAAAAAGAGTATGAAATAAAGGAGGCTTTCAGACCCTTCCAATTCTACTAGCAGTGGAAAGCATGCTGATAAAACTACTCAGGATGCAAACATGTGCTGCCTTTCATGAAAAAGAAGGGCAGAACTAAGAACCCTGAGGATGGAGCCTAAGCCACAGAGGGCCATTCCCAAGCCTTGAAATGTAATCAGGGAACTCCTAACATTTGCCTGGCTGGATTTCAGAAGAGCCACAGACCGGTAATTCCTTTTTACCTTCCACCCGCTTGCCCTCACCCTGCCCCCATTTTGAATCAGAATTTTTACACCTGTTATCCTGCGCTGTCCTGCCATTATATGTTGGAAAGGCTGGGGGCATATAATTTGTCTCTTTAGCTTCATAGGTCCATGGATGGAGAGGAATTGTGCCCCAGCAGCTACATTTAATAGATTACTCCCAAGCACTCCATCAATACCTAATTACAATTTAGATGATGAGAGTTTGGACTTTGGGATGATGCCACAATGGGATGAGACTTTGGGATCTTGGGCTGGGATGAATGTATTTTGCATGTGGGAATGACATTGGGAACCAGGGTAGATAGACCCTAGGGTGACCCCTCAATGTTTCCCACCTCCTGGTGATCATGCCTTTGATTATCCCCTCTCCATGAGTACAGGCAGGATCTGTGGCTTGCTTCTAACCAATAGAATACAACAAAGGTAACAGGTTGTCCCTTCTGTGTTATGTTACATGGCAAAGGTGATGGGATGTTACTCTCATGGTTACCTTACATTATATGGCAACGCTGATGGGATATCACTTCTGTGAGTACATTATGATATATATATATATCCCAAGCAGACTAGCTCTTGCTTTCCTGCTAGCTTTGAAGAAGCAAGCTGTCACGCATTCTGCAGCTGCAAAGAAAAGAATTCTGCCCACAGAATTCTGACTAAATAAGCTTGGAAGTGGATTCTTCCCCATTTGAGCCTCCAGATGGGAATGAAGCCCAGCTGGCCCCCTAATTGCAGCCTTGTGAAACCTTGAGCAAGAAGATCCTGTTAAGCCATGCCTAGACTCTGAACTCAGAGAAACTGTGATAATAAATATGCGTTCTTTGAAGCCATTAACTTAGTGGTAATTGTCATGCAGTAATAGAAAGCTGATAGGAAGATTCTCAACAGGTGATGGATTCAGTGATTCTAGCAAACACTTAGGTACCTTCTTGGGCAGGCTTTAATCTTAAAGGTAACAGTAGTAGCATCCAATCAATTAGATAGTGATGTGCTGCTTGGAAATGATTTTAAAGTGATAGATTTATCATCAGTATAAAGTTGGCAGCATAATGCTTCCACTTAAAATTACACAATAAAACATTAAAAAGGATAGGATTTGATAGTTCCACTAAAGCAGCCTCTAGCTGCCATCTTACTGTCCCAATTTCTATAAGATGCTAAATGAGAGATAAAATTAAATCTTTCAAGTTCCAAGCATGAGTGGGAGTCACAGAGAGCCACATGCCTTTTCTCTTTTGATTTAGAAGGATTATTTTCAGTTAGGTCACTACTGCTGGGAGAGAAGAGCTGGGGAAAAGATGTCCCCGAGAATATCATTTCACATTACATAGAATTTCCCATCTATCAAAGCACAGCTGTCCTTATTTGATGAGTTCAGCTGTCAGGAGTTCAGAGAGGGCCACTCTATGGGAAACCAACACAGTTCTGGAGACACGCTTGTGATCTGGAGGGTGTGCTGTTTGACCTAAAATATGATGAGCTCAGGGAGCATTGAGGTCATAGTGGAGCAGCAGTGAGCGGCACACATTTGAAAGTTCACTCATTTGCTTCTCATTGTATGATTTCATTGACATTTCCTATTTAAATATTCTGCCTAATTCACTTGAGAAGACTGCATGGATTACATGCATAATGAAAGACTCTGTAAAGCGCTCTGAGTACTCTACAACTGAAAAATAAAATCATATGGCAGTAATGATAGGGAATCATAGGTAGGTGTTTATAATGATGTCCTTTTCAGATTTTCAAGGGAGAGCTCATGGGCTAAATCTGGAATTTCTACATGGTCAAATCAAAAGCATTCCTTACCCACAGAAATTATGTCTGACATTAATGTGCTCTGCGGTCTTAGGAAAAACCACTGTGCCTACCTGAGTCTCAGTTACACAATCTGCAAGGTGAAAAGGTAAGAAGGAAGCAATTTTGTTTTCTGACTTAGCATCATATATGCATATAACAGTTTTTCATGCCCAAACATACTTATTACCAGGAGGCACAGTGGTGTGGTGATGACAAGCATGGGTCTTGGAGTCAGATAGGTATAAAGTTTGAGTCCTGGGCCTTTCCAGTTACAGAAGTGGGATCTTCAACAAATCCTTTAACTTTTCTAAGACTTGCTTTCCTTACCCAAAAGATGGAGTTACTACTCTCTAATTGAAAAGGCTGGTATGGGGCTAAGTAAGACAGTGTATCAATCAGTCAGTTGTCCTATAAGGCTGCACAACAGACCACCCACACTCAGGTTCACACAATGAGGTTGGGCTGGGTGGCTCTGCTTCAGGTTTCAGAGATGCAGGCAGTCTGTCATCTAAGGCATATTCTTATGATGTTGGCATAAGCACTGAGGGAAATCTTAGCTGTCCATTAGAAGTCTGTTCACATCACCCTATTGGCCATGCAAGTCACATGCAAATTCAAGGGGTGGGGAAGAACTCAGTCCTTTATGAGGCTGTGGTGAGAAGAATGAAAAATTGAGTTTATTTATTTAGTTTTTGAGACAGGGTGTCACTCCATTACTCAGGCTGGATTGCAGTGGTGTGATCTCTGCTCACTGCAGCCTCCGCCTCCCAGGTTCAAGTGGTTCTCATGGCTCAGCCTCCAGAGTAGCTGGGATTACAGATGCATGCCACCATGTCCCATTAATTTTTGTATTTTTAGTAGAGACAGGGTTTCCCCATGTTGGCCAGGCTGGTCTTGAACTCATGGCCTCAAGTGATCCACCTGCCTCGGCCTCTCAAAGTGCTGGGATTACAGGCATGAGCCACCATGCCCAGCCAAAAAATTGAGTTTAATAATTCAGTCTACAGAGATGGTGTATGTGAAGCACCTATGGAACATAGCATCTGGTACATGGGGCCATGAGTAATTAGTGATATCTCTTATGATTTTTTTTTTTTTTTTTTTTTTTGCCAACATTCTCCAGGCCTATCAATCTTTCTTGTGCTACTTGAGGCAAACTGGAAAATGTCCCCTGCTCAAAAATACCACCATCCCACTCACCTGTCTGATATTGCAATATAAGTTTCTCTTTTTGGAATTATGATTGTCTTTCTCCTATGCTCCTCATTTCGAAAGCAAATACTTTGAGGGAGGGAATACACAAAGTAATCATTAACACTTTAGGGAAGAAGAGCACAGGAGTTGTAAACAATGGGTATGTAGCAACCAAATGCAACTGAGTTTATGGTATTAGAACTGGGTTCTTGACTTGGAAAGCCAAGGCCAGAGGATTGCTTGAGGCCAGGAGTTCAAAACCAGCCTGGGCAACATGGCCAGACCCAGTGTTCATAAGAAAATAAATAAAAAACTAGCCAGGGATGGTGGAGTGCATGTGTGGTTCTAGCTACTCACTCACGAGGCTAAGGTGGGAGGATTGCTTGAGCCCAGGAGTACAAGGGTGGCAGTGAGCTATGATTGTGCCACTGCACTTCAGCCTTGGTGACACAGTGAGACCCGATTTCTAAATAAATAAATAAATAACTGGGTTCAACCTAGAAATTGGGTGAATTTGAACAAATCAATCATACTCAGTCAAGACTTATCTGTACAACTGGGTTAAAACTATTTGTTATTATAAGTGCCACAAAAGAATAAATCTTAAACATTTTGTACTCTGTAAAACACTATCTGATGTTTGGTAACCATACTCTTGATTTTGGTCAGGCCTGTTGCCTAAGAGATTTCAACAAAAAGTAGAGATTACTATAGATTTGACACCTGCATTGCCTTCACAACAGCTTCCGCTCTGGGAGTAGAGTTGGGGTAAAATACTCAAGTGGAGGTACTTACAGGACCCCTCAGTGTGTGGGTTCTTCTCTATTGCTTCCTCCCAGGAGTTACAGTAGGGGAACACAGCCACTGCAGGAATGCTGGGAACAGCATTTTGAACCATGAGAAGAGGGCTTCAGGAATAGATCTAACCACCAATTGGTAGTAAATAACTTTTCAATATAACCTATAACTGACAATTGCTTTAAAATGGTATATTCAATTTGTGTTTACCTTGGTCCTGAGGGTGGCAGGAGATTAAATCTTTCAAGTTCCAAGCATGAGTGGGAGTCACAGAGAGCCACGTGCCTTTTTTCTTTTGATTTAGAAGGATTATTTTCTAATAATCCTTGGCAACAGATTACAGTTACTCCTTGATGGGGAGTAACTGAGAGCATTCATTCATGGGTTCTCAGTGACTCAGTTTTAGTTGGGAGCCTAGGAGCTGTCTTCCAAATGCCAGGATCATGGACCATGAACGTCCAGTTATTCTCTGCTGGTTCCAGGGAGCTGCAGGTGTGACAGCTGTGACATCACCCATTTGTGATTACAGAGCTGTCACACTGGGTACCAGGATGGCCCTGCCAAGAGGCCTGGAGGTGTGTGGTTAACATAGGCCCTCCTCCAAATGGAGGAAGAGGTGGCTACCTGCAGGGATAAATTCCCTGGGGTGATACTGTCTTCTCTGAAAACATCAGCTTTTGTTTTTTAGAGTAACAACTAGACCATGTGAGCTCAAGTTTGCTCAAAGTTTAAGGAACCCTTAAAGTGACTTACGTAAAACACTGCAAAACACTGATGGAAACAAAGATGGTTCTTTATTAGTGGCTGATATAGTTTGTTACTTTTGAAGGGGTGTGAGAGAGAGACATTTATGGGGAAAGATGGTGTGTTGACATGGTACACATCAAATAATAACCTCATTAATACAATGAAAAACTGCTTTGCCAAAGTTTCCAGATTGGATGGGATCATAAAAATGAAGAAATATGATAAATCTGGCTTTGGTTTTGGATTTCTTCTTTTATTTGGAAACAAGGTACCTTGCCCACATCTCCGAATTTAGGCAAATGAGAAAATGGGGGCCGGTGTGATGTTTCTACTGCACAGTCTTTGTGGTGGTGGGAGGGCTGAAAAGGCATACTGACACCGGAACGAGGGATTCCAGGAAGTAATAGGCATCGAGAGAAATGTGAGTGTCCAAGTCCATTGTCCTCACTGGTTTTGCAAGTATAAAGATAATATAAACAACTTTAACAAAGGATCAGCAATCTCTCTTCCTGTTGAGGGTTCTGGTTCTGAAGAACTCAATGCAGTTCTTCTGAAGTGGCATTTTTGATGAGAGGTTTTAAAACATAGCTAATCTGCCTAATGGGTTTCATTTTATGATTACATTTTGCTTAGCAGTGAAATTAACTATCTTTATGACATATACACTCTTTCCTCTTTAAGAAGGTTTGTATTTTTATTGAATGTCTTCTGATAATCATTAAGTTGGAAGGACTTCCAGCATCGCAGCTGTTCACAACCATTTGACTAATACACTTCTAACACCTGCAGGATTACATATCAGATCAATATATTTGGTACACTATACATTGGGTCTGACCGTTAAATAAATCAATTCATTTCATAATAGGACCATTTCTTTATCTGAGATCTGTGTCCTTCATGCACAGAGGCTTCACAAAACAGCAAACTCATGACTGTGGCTTCCAAAAGTGCCCCCGTGCCATCCAATCCCTACTTGTCGATCTGGCCGCATCCCCCACCCCTCTGCCCGTCGTGCTTTGCTCTACCCAACAGATGATCTGTTTTTCCTTTAAACTCCTCAAGCTTGTTCCTGCCACAGGGTCTTGGGACTAGCTCTTCCTCCTTCCTTTGAATGTATCTCTTTCCAAGGTCTTCTCCTGGCTCCATTGTTACCTCTTAGAAGTGTCCTGATGTTCACCCAGATGAGAACTTAGAAATGAAAAGCGGTGACCCAGCTCAGTGAACATGAAGGCATTGGACTTCATGTTGCAAAAAAGATGATTCTAGGCTCAACATTATATTTTAGCAAAAACAGGTCTAAAAGAAGGGAGAGTCAAAAAAAAAAAAAACAAAAAACAAAAAACAAAAAAAACAAAAAAACACAAAAACCAAGCAAACAAAAAACACCAATTTATGAGGATAGGAAAGTAATGGGGAATCTAATCTACGAACTTCAAGAAGAGACCTGTTAAGGGAGCCAGAAAAGTCATGAGGGGGCAGCCCCAGCTCTCAGAATGGCTGGGAGCTTCACTCAGCTAGGAGCATGGCAAACATCTGGAAACAGTTTAAACTGCTTGGCAGCAACTCTCAGAAAGTAAAGGAGGCACTAAAAGAAATAATTCCTTCTGGCTTAACTCTGAGTAACAAGGAAGAGCACATCAGTTATGTGTAATTGAGGAGGAACCTTGGGGAAAACTGTTACCTTAGGTCAAAGGGAAATAATGCTAGAAAATGTCAGATAGTTGCCCTGTATTTTGGGAAAGCAGATTTTAAAAACTATTCAAGGAAAGAGAGAATCCCATGGAAATAAAACTATGAAAAATGATATAGCTCTAAACACAATGCAAAATTGAGAATCACAAAAATAGAGAAGGGTAGAGAATTTCAGAGTAATTAAAATAGAGTCCATCTTGGATGAGCTTTCAACATAAACTACGACGGGAGAGAAAATAAAACAGTGGTCTTTAAGAATGGGATGGCCAGACCTAAAGATTTACCTCTCTTGATTTTACCTGCTTTGTGAATAGAGAGGTTTTTAAAGCAGCAGTCAGCAGCAGTCGATAAAAAAAGGAAGGGACGGAACCTCAGCTTTGAAAGATTATAAAATACCGAAGACTACAAAGACAAAGAAAACTAAGTCAGAGTCAGTTTTGCATTGGTTTTCTCTGTGACTTTTCAATCTTTAAAAGATAAAATGAAGATTGTTAGGAAGGCTTTGAAGGCTAAAATTAGAAAAGGAATGGTAAATAAGGATCTAACAATTCAAAAAACTTCAAAACAGCTGGTTCAGATAAATTACATAGTATACCCAAAAAGGGATGGAATATTGTATTCAATAAACTTTGGAAAGGCTGTAGAGATTAGAAGATTGCTGGCCAACTAAAAAAGACAAAAGTCTCTATTTTCATTTAAAAAAACAAAAAAGTCAGTAGTGTGGGCAAGGTAAGTTGCAGAAGTCACAGATAATCACATTTAATATAAGTTCCAAGTGGTTCTTAAACTTTTTGTCTCAAAAACCTCTTAAAATTATTGAGGACCTAAAAGAGACCTTAGTTTATGTTATATCTATTAATATTCACTGCATTAGATATTAAAACTGATAAATGTATTTATTTATTTGAGACAGGGTCTTGCTCTGTTATGCAGGCTGGAGTGCAGTGGTTCAATCACGACTCACTGTAGCTTTGACCTCCTAGGCTTAAGTGATCCTTCCACCTCAGTCTCCAGAGTAGCTGGGATGACAGGTACACACCAGCTTGCCTGGCTAATTTTTTTTTTTTTTTTTTTTTAGTGGAGACGAGGTCTTGCTATGTTGCCTGGGCTGGTCTGAAACTCCTGAACTTAAGCAATCTTGCTTTGGCCTCCCAGAGTGCTGGATTACAGGCATGAGCCACTGTGCCCAGTCAAGAAAATTTAAAACATAAGAATATAAAGCACACGATCCATTAAGCATCCATCAATCAATGACATTATCACTTGTAATATAGCTTCTCCCTTGTATACACAGGAAACGAGAGTAAAAAAAGCAAACTTTAATTTTGTAGACTCTCTAAAAGAGTCTGCGGAACCCCCATAGATTTACACCACACTTGAGAACCACTGTAAGAAAACTTTTCACCATAGGCCCAAGAAGACACAAATACAGATGTCCATGACAATATTATTAATATTTATAATAGCAAATACTTGACAATATCCCTTAGTAGAGAAATGGATAGATTGAAAAAAAGCTAGAGTAATTTTTAAATAAACTCATTTTCTACACATCAATGTGAATTCATCTCAAAATAATATTAAGTAAAAAAGTAAGTTAGAGATTATATACATTATGACATCACTTAATAAAATTCAGATATGCCAAATAAAGCTATTTAATATTATTTATATAATTCTACTTGAAAATTAAAAAGAAATATGAAGCAAATGTTAAGATATGCTTTTTTCATTTTAGGTAGAAGCTACAAAAGCTTTTAAATATTATCTTCCTTTTTTTTTTTTAGCATTTCAAATGATTTCTAGGCTGTAACAAAGGGAAAGGATGATCATTATGTTGTGGCTTTAGTCCACCTAGAACAGCAGTTCTTAAAGTATGTCTATCCATCAGCAGCACCAGCAGCATCGGAGAGCTGGTTAGAAACGCAAGTTATCAGGCTCACTCCATATGTACTGAATCAAAATCCCCAGGGGGGGGGGCTTGGGAATGTGAGCTATAATACACCCCCAAGGAAATTCTTATGAAAGTCTAAGCTTGAGAACTACTGGGCAATCAAAAACAAATATGACCATTCAACCTGCCCTTTACGTAATGCATCTAATTCAGCACAGATTTTGCTAATACTGCTTATGATGTTCTCATGGACAGAATCACATGAGATATAAAAGGAGTTTCTCAACAATATTTGCCAAGTGTTTTAAAGGGAACCTCCCCCTCCGGGTGTTCAGGTTATCTTGGCTAGCCTACATGGCCGACATGGCTAGCCCAAAAGTTTGGGCACACAAACTTTTGACACAAGTACAAGCTAATTGGTGGCTTCTGGTTAAATTTCTGACAGTTTGGAAATCTCAGCCAGTGCAAACTCACATTGATTATACCTTATGTGGATACATTCCTTTATACTACTTAAATCAAAGTTCTCAAAGTGTGATCCTCAGACCAGCAGCATCAGTACCACCTGGAAACTTATTAGAAATGCAAATTCTTGGGCCCCATCCCAGTTCTACTGAATCAGAAACTCTGAGAATGGAGCCCAGCAATCAGTGTTTTATCAGAGTCTTTGGGTGATTCTGATCTACTGTATGGTTGGAGAAACCCTGGCCTAAGTAAGTCTACACAGAGGATAGGTGTGTACGGGTAAGCGTGACAATGGGTAAGCATGAGGTTCTAAACAGGAACAGCTGAAATCCTAACTAATCAAGGAAGAGTGTTGGTGGCTACAGCAGATTTCCACTCGGAACTAGCTTGCTGAAGCTTGCTGACAAGTACTGAAGAACTGGTATTTTCCACAACATCAGGGGTGACACACTTCCTCCATTGACTGTTTTTATGTCATGATCTCTTTTCTCATTTTCCTTTCTCAATTTAAAGAACACTTTGACCAAACCAACTAGAATGGTTGGTTCTATTTAACTTAAATAATTTTGCCAAAATGGCTTTAAACCTGCATGACTATATTCAGTCTTTTCTGTCCATTTATTCATTACTTCTTATTTCAAGGACTTTTTTGACTTCTGAGATATATTCTCTATACTTTATAATATGTCATTCTTACATGACTTGTGAGATTTTTCCAGAGAAGCCATTTCCGAAAAATTGGATCATGCAAACTATATGACATAGTTTGGCCCCTTAAACCTTTTAATTTTTACTTATTGTAAGAGTCTGGTAGCCACAGGATTCTGTTTGACTACCAATATTGTCTACTGTCTGCTAATGGTGTTAACTGAACTCATATGTGGGGAAATATTTATACTCATATTTGGAGAAAGATAAGATTTGCTTTATGGGAGTTTAGTGTTAGTATGAGGTACTGGATTTTTCGGGTGTCCTTCAGTTACATGGATTTGATTAATCTTAATCTTTATGGGTGAGATCTAACTTGGCTGGATCTTGTTTTAGTCACTCCTTGTCTGTTTTTATTTTATTTTCTCCCTGAGGGGTACAACTGTGCCTGAAGTCTCATTTGCAGAAATCCAGGACCTGCTCTATACTTGAGATGTATCTTCCAGTCATCACCCAGTGAACATTTAAGTGTCTATAACTAATATTTTAGTCTTTTCATTTCATATGGACTGAATGCTCATGCATTTGGCACAAGGGCTGGAAAGCCCATGCTAGTGAGTAAGAGAAGCACAAGGTTTAGCAGCTTAGAAGTTGCTAAATCTTGCTCCAACTCTCAGTGGGAATGATTGTCAGAGAGGAAAGGATAACGAGCCAGCCCACCTAGGAGATGGAAGAAATGAAGTAGAAGGTTCTACTAAATCCCACATCCACTGAACATGATGGGTTATCACTAAGACGAGAGCCTCTTTCTTTGCTCCCAAACAAGACCTGCTAGGATCTGGACAAGTGAAAAATCATGGTGAAGTAAACACTTTGTCCTAACCAAATAATGCATACACTCTAACAAGACGGCACATGTCCTGGGTCTTCAGCTAGAATGTTTCTTTAAGACTCTGCTTCTGTCTAGAATGTTTCTTATCCAATGATAATGATAATGAAATGATACTCCAGGGTAAGAAAATAAGTCCTAGTTTCATGTGAGAATTTTTCCTTCACCATGGTGACAAATAGTAGAAGACTTTTCAGGGCACACTGCTCATTCCATTGTCTGGGTTTTGTAAAAACTTGGGATATAAGAAAAATAATGAAACTAAACAAGCAGATTTTTTCTAATCCCAACTTTTTAAAGATATGGTCCACCTTACTATATGATCATTAGTTAAGTGTTAGCCTTCTCTTAGGGAGAAATTTATGTTCAATGGTAAGATATTGCCAAATACAAACTAGTAGAGTTGGTTAGTCAGTTTCTAATATCTGTTTAAATATTGATATCTGTTTAAAATGACAGCCTCCTTTTGTTCCCAAAGCTTTATCTTCTCAAATATCCATTTGTGTGTGTGTGTGTGGACTTAACATTTTAGTTGGTTTGAAAAGTTTTGAAATTCTACCAGAAAATCAAACTCACAAAATGCAGAACTATAAGACTCTGTATCGATCTTTGGGCAGAACAGACTCATATGTTCAATACCAGAATAGAATGACCAGCACTGTGCATGAACAATGGACTCACAGTTCTAATTTAGTCAGGTCAGGTGATATTTCATAAGCATTTCCCATAATGTATCAGCTCCACTCTTTCTTTGCATCCCTTTAAAAATGCATTCAGTTTTATTCTGCATATTATTCAAATACAGTTTATGCAGTATTCATGTTAACGCAGAATAACATATTCAAATAGCACAGATATCTACTAATATAATGAGCAAGGAAAGAATCTGAACTCAAGTTTTATATAGATTATGAAACTCTGGAATGGTCCACTGGATAATATCATTATAATTTTCAATGATGTTTAACTCCCATAGAGAACTTTTGGACAATTGCCTGATAGTCTATAGAATTCTTATCATTCTGAAGTGCAGAAGAAAACTGCAATTCCTGGATTTTCTTTGTAGTAACTTTGCATAATTGAAATCTTTTTGGGTCTGCTTTCTGCTTACATGTAATTACTTTTATGAAAATTTATTGCCAAAAATTTCCTAGCTACATATTTAAGATAAATTATATCTTATTCTAGGACTCAAATTACCTGCTTTTATTTGCAATAGCTCTCTCTTAGGCTATAAAGACAAATTTGAAAGCTATAAAGACAAATAAATATGTGTGTATATGTTTGTGTGTATATATATACACACATATTTATTTGATCATATAAAACATATATATGTATATGCCTATATATGCATGTGTATATATATTTATAAATATTATTATTAAAATCTATTGGCAGTAAATTTTATATGAAAGAAAAGTTTAAATATTTTGAGAGCAAATGGAAAACAACAAAAGATGGTCTAATGTTGGTCAGAGGCTATTGCCAATATTAACCAGAGTGGATGGATAATACGCTTCAGTATAAAAACACATTTAAAGCCGAAATAAAAATGTCCTATTTTGTGATCACATTTTATGTGTCTGATTTTAAAAAAATCATATCTAAAGCCAAAGTTCCTTTTCATATGCTGCAATTTATAAGAAATCGTGAAAATTTTAATCATGAAAGAATAATTGTGAATAATCTGTGAATGCTAAAAAAATACGTGGTTTAGGCATTCTATAGCTTGCTTATAAAGCTGATGCAGGGCATCAGATAAGAGCATGATTCTCAAGCCCACCCAAAGATGGAACCCTCGCCATACCTTCATAGGGGCCAGCTGGATGGGTGTGATGCATGAAGGATCCACCATAGGCTTTGGTCTGTTGGCCGTATCTGCTAACAGGCTGTGCCATTGCTGGGGAAGGCCGGTAAACTTCTGCTCTTGTGGATCAAAACCAGTGTGAACTCTGTGTTCAAAGTTGGATGGGCCAGATATTTCAATCTTTTTCTTTTTCTTCCCAAACATGATGCCAAAATCTGGGAAATATAAATAGAAAAGAGTCAGCTGTTTATATCTTGCCAGCAGAAGACCATGAGAAAGCTATTGTTAATTCATTCAGGGCAACATCTTTTCAGTTATTCCTCTAGATCCCAGCTGCAAAAGATAAAAGTTGAATTTTCAGGGTGTGTAAATTCAATAATTTTATTCAAATTTTTTTGTTCTTTCCTTAAACTTGCCATGTGGATTATAGTTCCCTGCCACAATGACTTTGATTTGGCCATGTGACCTGCTTTGACTGTGGATGGAAGAGACAGTTAGCAAGTTCAGGGCAGAAGTTTTTGGAGGCATTGTATGTTTCCACTTTTTCCTTGTGCTCCTGTCTCTTGCCACAAAGATCTCTCTCTCAGGTAGATGACACTTCCTCAGCCTAGGTCTTGGAAGGAGCGATGCATGAGGGCAGACACAAGCCCAACTTCCAGTCTGAAGACAAGACCAGGCAAGCCCAACTGAGAAATTATTGAGCCACGGCTGACTCGCATATGAGAAATAAATGTATGTAATGAAGCCACAGAGATTTTGGCCTTGTTTGTTACATAGCATTATTAAGCTGACCAGTACACAGGAAGAAACATGTCAAACTTTGGTATGTACTTAAAATCCAAAACATTTGTGTGGAATAAAATATATACATACATGGAAAATGGGTTGATAATGATAGTCACCACATAAAGGATCAAACAAGTAAATATTTACAAAGCACTTAGAAAAACATCTATCACAAAGTAATTACTTCAAGTATTAATTATACACCTCTGGACAAATATACAAGAAAGTTGACTGATATTTCCTGCAGAGAAGGGAACCAGGGGAAGAAGGCAGGGAGGAAGACTCACTTTTCACTGCATATTATATTTACAATTTTTTACAGTGTACTTTACCTGTTTGAAACAACATCGTTTACCCAGGTGAACATAGCCAGTGACTAGAACACCTCTAGAAAATATGTAAAATAGGCAAAGTATGCTTTATGATGTTGAAAACACATAAGGTAACCCGGGTTTGCATCCCAGGTAGGTCATCTATTCACTGTGATCCCAGGTAATTGCATTTTCCTTTCAGCAGCTACTCATCTGTGAATAGAACAATCATCATTTTGGGAATCCTTACAACACTGCCATGGGCATTGTAAAAGATGATGTTTTGGCCTACATGCTGATTTGTTGAGGAAGATTATCTCAGTCCTTGGACTGGAATAGTGGGTCATATATTCCTACACTTCTTTTTGTTTTTGAGACAGAGTCTCGCTCTGTCGCCCAGGCTGGAGTGCAGTGGCGCAATCTCAGCTCACTGCAAGCTCCCCCTCCCGGGTTCACGCCATTCTCCTGCCTCAGCCTCCGGAGTAGCTGGGACTACAGATGCCCGCCACCACGCCCGCCTAATTTTTTTTTGTATTTTTAGTAGAGACGGGGTTTCACTGTGTTAGCCAGGATGGTCTCAATCTCTTGACCTCGTGATCTGCCCGCCTCGGCCTCCCAAAGTGCTAGAATTACAGGTGCGAGCCACGGCACCCATATTCCTACACTTCTATGTATATATTCTTCACAGCATTTATCCACTTGTGAGTAATTAATTACATGTAATGGTGTGCTCAGTGTCTGTTTTAACTACTAGAATGTAGGATCCATGAGGGAAAGGATGCTTCCTGCTTTTTCATTACTGTTTGCCTGACCTATAGTAGGGCTCACAAAATATTTGTTGATGGACTAAAATCACCCTGAACAGCACATTTATTCAGTAAATAGCACAAGGGGTTGGAGCTCCGTGTTCTCTCACTCTCCCCATTGTTCCTTCTCTACCTCCCTTCATTCTCTGTTAAAACTGTTATTTCTTTTGAACACATGTCACTGTGTAGTAAGCAGGGTCTTCCCATGCCTTCCAGTTTTCTCAAGTTCTTTTTCCATCCTCTACCTACATAAATATTCTCTCAGCAATGCTCAGATCATTCATAGCCTTCACTCCCTGGACTCCATCACAACCCATCACATTCATTCGGCTTGTTACTTCAGACTAATTTGGAAGGGCTGTAATGAAAATGGATGAAAGATTATAAGGACTTCAACTACCTTGATATATTATCTTTCCTGGAAAATATAATTATAATTTAAGACAATTCTATAAGTACTTTACTACAAGTAGGTCAACAAATACAAGTGAGCTGACCTTAAACACTCGGGCACACCCAAACCAAAGTGTAAAGAAGTAAAGGAATCCTGCTGTCACAGACTGCTGCAGAAATGGCCCACAATGTTTCATTCTTCCTGGTATCCATGCCTTCAAGGAGTCCTCTCCCACACTGACTCTGAACTTGGATATAAAATTTCATGTGACCAATGAGACAAGAGAAAATATAACACCAATACGCACTGTGCCTGCACACTGGTGCTTGCTCACCCTCTTGCTGTCCTTGGAAACGGCAGTCAGCATGAAAACAAAGCCAGCCTATCCTGCTGGAAGATGAGGGGCTGTGTATACCAGTTACCTGTCTCCCCAGCCAGCAACTAGTCGACCCTGAGAAGCAGAGCTGCCCAGTTGACCAGCAGCTATCCACATGAGAGAGCCTAGTCAAAACCAGCAGAATTACCCAGTTGAACTGGACTTAGAAGTACAGAATCAAGACACAAATAAATGTTTTTTTGCTTTAAACCATTATGCTTTGGAGTAGACTGCTATACAGAAAAAGCCAACATAATAAAAACCCTGATTATCATCCTCTACCTTGCATCTTCAGATGCTTGCCATTTTTAGGTTTCTATTTTAGCTGCTTCAAAGTTTCACGTAACAACATCCAATCTGGGTAACTATATTAGCTGCTACACAATTGAGTGCTAACTCAAAGGAGTTTTGATTGTGATATTACTATCTGGTTGAAGACCTGGAACGTTTTCAGTGGCAGGAAATTACACATATAATTAGCTCTATACACCATCTCTCAGAATTATTTAGTGAGCATAAAATACATTTGAAAATATAATTTGGCCATTTGTTGGCTGAGTCTGCTTGACAGTTTAAGAAACTTTAGCTATGACCATTTTTTAAAAAAGCAAGACAGAAATTATTTCAGAAAAATCATTTGAGAAGAGTTATTTGGCCTGTACTCATACCTGAACAAGCACTGAAAATGCTAGGCCAAATATTTTTAGAGGCAGAATAGAAATGTCTTGTTATTCCCTTTCTCATTGTGAATTTCCCAGTGGTTGCTATGCCACTCAACGAGAGTATTCAAAAGAAAATATCAATGCACTAATACTGTTTCTGTGTTTAAATAAGAGAGTTGTGAAGAGGAAATTCACAGCTGAATTAATCTACATACACTACATCCTGTGACACCACACAACTATAATTTTAATGGTCAAACAAACAGTTCTATCTCTCCAGTAAATTTGAGTTAAAGAGTTACAAAGGAACAACTTAAAAGGAAAACACAAAACAGCTCTAAATCCTGAAGCAATTAGTCCTGGGAAGTTCACAGATGCAGAGACAAAATCTCCAAGATGGATCGTGACATTCTATCGGCAGTGTCTACTACTCTGTTAGCAAGGAGGAGGCCCACACTCAGGTCAAAGACAGAGACAGGGTGCTAGTGCCTTTTAGCACCATGAGACAGAGGGACGCCTAGTAGGAAAGTGAAGATCTGCTTGGCAGATGATTTCTTCTCTGTAATGTGCTCATGCTCAGTCTACCTACTGGGGCACTAAAAGTTCAATGCGTCTTATCCCACATTCATGGCAGCCCTCTCTCACGGGTCCCCAAGACCACCTCCAGGCTTGATGATTCACCAGGAGAACTCACAGGACTCTGCATCCAGTCATACTCATGGCTATGATTTATCACAGTGAAAGGATACAAAACAAAATTAGCAGCGGGAAAAGGGGCATGGGACCAAGTCCTAGAGAACTCACACGGATTGTTGTTAATTCCCCCAGGACTGATTGTAACAATACATGTAAAATGCCATATACCGGGGAAGCCCATCAGAGATGAAGGGCCTGAGGATTTTATTTGGTACTGGTCACATAGGCACCCTTGCTTAGTCCATATTTAAATTTCAGGAGGAAAACAGGGGTTCAACATAAACCTTTTTTTTTTTTTTTTTTTTTTTTTGCATAAACAGTTTAGGCACAATAAGCCATTCTTTATCAGGGAATGGTGAGGAACTTCCTAAAATCCAAGTTCCCAGATGCCAACCAAGGGCCAACCTTGCAAATAGGGTTTTTTCTAGGATATGCATCCTCAAGCCTGCTAGACTAACTCTTTTCTGCAGAGGAGGTGTTATTATCATCGCCCTTTCATAGAAGAGGAGACAGATGCTCAGAGCCCAGGTTAGAAACTTGTAAAACTGCAGATTTAGAATCTCAAAACACAAGCTTTTAATCACTTGTGAGAGCAATGTATGGCTGCCCTGTATTTACTTTCTCTGCCAGTTACACCATCCTACCCTTCTTAGGGAATCCAGTTGGTATGGATGGTGAGGTTTCCTGGGTCCTGTCACGTCTCTCCAGAAATGCGCTTTCTGAGAAACTACAAACTGTGTCACTGAGCAGGTGAAGCTGAGCAGCCTCTTCCATAGAAGAAAAGATCCCTGCTGCTCAGCACCCATGTAAACCAAGGGCACAGCATACCTCCTTCCACTCCTCCGTATCCAGCAGACCTACTTCCTAACAGCTGGGTAGGTATCTTTCAGTACAGAAAGTTAGCCACAGGTTGAAAAGTAGGCAATTCAAGAATTAATGTGAAATATTTCTTAATCTCTTTGTTTCATTATTATTATTATTTTTTGAGACGGAGCCTGGTTCTGTCGCCCAGGCTGGAGTGCAGTGGTGCGATCTCGGCTCACTGCAAGTTCCGCCTCCCGGGTTTACGCCATTCTCCTGCCTCAGCCTCTGAGTAGCTGGGACTACAGGCACCCACCACCACGCCCAGCTAATTTTTTTTGTGTGTGTGTTTTTAGTAGAGACGGGGTTTCACCGTGTTAGCCAGGATGGTCTCGATCTCCTGACCTTGTGATCCGCCCGCCTCGGCCTCCCAAAGTGCTGGGATTACAGGCGTGAGCCACCGCTCCCGGCCTGTTTCATTATTAAACACTTTATTATTTGTATCATTATGTGAACATTCACCTGGCAGTTTGATTCAGCATTAACCAAGTTGGTTCCTTAGCTAACTAAGTTTGGGAAACAATGAATTACATAAGGTCCCTTTGTGGGACATTTCAAGGTCTTTATTATGTTAATATTAGTTTAGTTCCTAGGAGAGGATAGTAAACAGATCCTAGAATCCTTGTTTCTCAAAGTTTATTGCAAAACTCACAGCAAACACTGCTTTGATGGATGGTTTCAGTCACCCTATGTTCTTCTATGAAAGGTAAGTCTTAAGTCATAGAAGAGACTGAAGGAAATCCAAATCCCCAGACTCCCATACCCCATTTCTGCTCCGACATCTTCACAGTTATCTCAGCCCTCAACCTGTTCTTGGGGACAGTCCAGCTCTGTCCCTAACTTAGTGGGTTGCCCTGCCTTAAGCGTGTGCCTAGTCTAAAAGTTCCAACATGCAGGCATCTCCCAATTCAGGTCTCTATGAACAGGCATAGGGAGCAGGGAGTCAAAGAAGAAACAGCAGGCTAATGCAGCAGCACCTGGTACTATTCAAGTCATGCAGGTTGGGGTGGTGGCACAGCACCTCATTAGGGACCAGAAGATGCTACTTAAATAATAATCATCTAGGATGAATTGTGTGTCAGATACTGCTCTATATGTACAAATTCACATATTCTGTTTACAGCAATTTATATTGTAAGGACTATTAGTATTTCTGCTATACAGATAAGGAAACTGAGGCCTATGGGAATTTTAAAAAATGTGCCCAAGTTCACTCAATAGGAAGGAACCGAAATGTAATTCCAAACCCGGCAGTCCACATTGTGAGGATGAACTGGTCCATGCTCTGCTGACTTGAATACTAGTCCAGTCCCCATGGTGCAGCATGCTCTGTGGCCCTGGCAGCCTCTCTCACATGGGGAGTCCTCCATTCTACATGGAGTTAACTCCAGATATGCTTGGCTCCTGTAATTGTTTGGATAACTCAATGAGAAGATAATAGAAGAAAGCCCTACAAGGGACTGGATGATCTGAATGTTGCTTCTGTGATAGACAAGGGAGTGGTTAATACTGTTGATATTATCTGGTTGCAGTGGGGACTTTGCTGGTTCTTCTGAGTTGATACACTGCAACTCTCTCCCCAGCCCTGGGTTCAGTCTCTGCTCTTCTCTGTGCCTTTAAGTTGATTTCTATGACTGCATCACTAGAAATTCCTTGTCTTTGGCTTCTAGGGGGATTTGACCAATTAGAGGCAATTTGTAGGTGAAGAAAGAGGATGGGGATTTATTCCCCTGGCTTTCTTTGCAAAATTCCCTGGTTTTCTTGCCAAACGTATTTCTCTGGTTTTCTTGCCAAAATTCCCCAATATGTACAAGCTTCTGTTGGCATTCCCTTTTCCCTCCAGTTTTCCCACCAGTTTTCAGTCCCTGTAGGGCTAGATACGATATCTTCCTACAGTTTTTAGTTTGTGGGTATTCCTACATTTTTTTAGGTTCTCAGAACCTTGCTTACATGTGCCGGGTAGACCCTTCTGGAGTTCACCTTCTGCTTCCCGTCAGGACTCTGACTGGCACGTAGCATACTTGTGGGGCTTGTGGTCCCCACTTTCCAGGATTTACCAGCAATGCCTAGGGACTAGGGAATATCCACAAGAAGGCACCACCCATTAAAAGGGGCCAAAGTCTCCACTGGCCATGTGGAGACCCCTGCTTTTTGCATGTATTCCTTTATAACTATTTTAAAAGTATTTTTGTTGCCTTATTTTTCTCTTGGGCATAAAGCTTGAAGTGTTCAAAAAAGCAAGATGGGCATTCTGTGAAATTACTTTCTTTATGAAGTTATCTAAAAGGGTAATGACAAAAGAATTTTATCAAACAATCCTATTGCCTCCTCAGGCAGCCCATTTTCTCATTAATTTAGGATTGTGGTTGAAAGCAGGGACCCAGACTTCCTGGATCTGAATCTGAGTCCTGCTACATTTATCAGTTCTGCATTCTTGGACAACCTGCTTTGCCTCCTTTTGCCTCAGTATCCTCCTACGATAAATGGGAATAACAATATTCTCCCCCTCAGTGTGTTGCTGTGAACATTCAGTGAACTAAGACATGAAAAGTGGCTTAGATCTGTGTCTGGCTCCTAGCAAGTGAAATCCAAATCAGGATTTTAGGGAATGGAGTAGGAACTCTACTACAAGCCAGGTCCAATCAGTGGCTGAAGTGCCATCTCTCGTCACATCAGGTGGACACGTAGAGGCAGAGGAGTAGCTACCTGACCCCTATTACAAATTGAGAAGGTTCCAGCATTCTTCAACCTTTTCTTTTTTTTTTTTTTTTTTTTATTATACTTTAAGTTCTAGGGTACATGTGCATAACGTGCAGGTTACATATGTATACATGTGCCATGTTGGTGTGCTGCACCCATCAACTCGTCAGCACCCATCAATTCATCATTTATATCAATGACTCATGGCATAGTCCTGTGTCCCATCCATGGTAACATTTTAAGTTTAATGACATGGATGGTGGTGATGGTCACACAAAAGTATGAATGTATTTAATGCCACTGAACAGTACAATAAAAATTGGTTAAAATGGTAAATTTTTTGTTTCATATATTTCAATGTAATAATAATAGTAATAAAAGATAATGACATGGATATGCCCCAGGAGCTTTGACTGCATGGGAGGAAGTAGTTGGCAGGCAGGAGCCATACTGAAGATGGGTTGGGGCAGGCACAGGGTGTGGTGGGGCAGGCAGAGCAGGAGTTCACCTATTAAAAAAGCCTTTTGTTCATATCCCCCCTCAAAAATCTCAAATTGTAATATAACATTTGGGATTAAGAAAGAAATATGTCAAATGGTGTTGGTCTAATAAAGTGAAGAGTCAATGTAATTACTGAACTATTAAGGTTTCCAGTCATTCAGCCAGCTACAGATATAGTAGAAAGAATAAGACCACAGAATTTTAAAATGGTGACTTTAACGTACCTCTTAAGAGTGAGTATTTTCTTATTGACTCCCTCATGAAGACAGATTTTTCTTTTCTTAGTCTCAGATCTATTTTTCAGAACTTGGTACATGTAATAATGGAAATTTAAGTACTTTAGAAATACATACCTGTGTTCATATAATTTAGATTTAATGACTGACCAGTCACTTATGGGAGAAAGGTGGCTGTTTCAGAAATCACATTACAGAGGGGATGGCACCAACCACACCATCCCCTTTCTGAGATGTCATTGCCCAGGTATACATTCATTATAGCCTCAGAATCAAGAACAAAAGATTCTCCAGGCTTTTAGCTATGCTGATTTTAGGGAAAATACAACTTGGATTACATATTTGGGATCCATAGGAAAATATAAAATCTTGGGATGGGTTAATCATCTAATCTATAAATAAAGTTGTTTTCTAAAAAAAAACCACATCATTATGTGTCAAAGTTGTTATAAATGATATAGTTTCCTCTCCTTGGATTCATCTATTGCAGTGTCTCCTAACAGGACCCATCGGACAGTCACTATGTTCCACTGGGTGCTTCCCACTCCAGAAGACACTGTATTAAAGCCTGTTGGGTCAATAAAATGATTATCCTTGTACCTGGTCCCCATTTCTATTGTACAGATGCTCTTTATCCAGTTGCTTTGTGACCTGGGCCTGTTTTTTTGACCTGTATCATAATCCAAACACACTTCCTTCTCAATAGGTGTAGAAACAGCTGTAGCCCCTTTTCTTCCTTTGTGGATCTGATTCTGGCTTCTAATTTCTACCACTGGGATGCAAACCCTGACTTCATACCTGAATCTTTGTTTCTTATTTGTCCTTCTCTACTTCTGTGAATGTCTTAGACCCTTTCCTCTGATCATGATGCTTGAATCTTACCTGTCTGCTGGTTTCTTCTTATCTAAGCCTTCTGATTCTGCCCTGATTCTGAAATCTGTGCCCACAGTTGGATTTAGCATATACATCCATCTGAACTGCACACTTTCTAGACCCTCAACATCATCAGACCTTTCTGCTCTAACTCAACCCCTCATCCTGGCTTCAACTGCTCACCGTGGCTTCAACTCATCCTTCTCAACTTTCTGCTATCCAATATCCAGTACTGACAAAAGGCACATTTTAAGGAAAACATATTTAAATTTGAATTATTTTCACATTGTCAGAATGACAACGTAATATTGAGATAATAGCAAGAAGAAA
This sequence comes from Piliocolobus tephrosceles, assembly GCF_002776525.5. Classification (NCBI taxonomy): domain Eukaryota; kingdom Metazoa; phylum Chordata; class Mammalia; order Primates; family Cercopithecidae; genus Piliocolobus; species Piliocolobus tephrosceles. The sequence continues at coordinate 52,491,156 of NC_045453.1, read as the reverse complement.
ATCATGGGTTTTAGAGTACCATCAACGTAGTAAGTACTCAGAAACACTGCATGGAAATGTGTTAAATATAACAATCAAAAGCCACTACTTCACCATGGTTTTATTCTTTACTGTAAGTTTACTTCTGCTTTATGCCAATGAGCCCAAATATGGAGACAGAGCCCAAACCTCTCTCTTAAGCTCTGTGTCTATTCTTCCAAAGCTCCTCTTGGATTATTCTTATTTTTGACACTCAGCATCTCCAAAACTTAACTCATGATCTCCTACTTGCTCTACCTCTTTCTTTCATACATATCTTAATCCTTATATAGATAGTACCACATTGCATTAAATTGCATCTGCTTCCCAGATATTCACTACATCTATACCTCTCTCTGAATTCCCACTGTATTAGTTTCCTAAAGTTGATGTAACAAATTTCCACAAACTTAGCAGCTTAGATAATGCAATTTATTTTCTTACAGTTATGGAGGTCAGAAGTATAACATGAGTCTCAATGGGTAAAAATCAAGGCATTGGCAGGGGTATGTCCCTTTCTGGAGTCTCTAGAGGAGAATACATTTCCTTGTCTCTTCCAGCTTCTAGAAGTCACTTGTATTCCTTGGCTGATACTGCATCTGTCTCTGACTGTTATTCCATCTTTCCCACTTTCTTTTCCTTCTCTTTTCTTTTCCTTGTTTTCTTTCCTTTCTTTCCCTTCCCCTCTCTTCCCTTCCCTTCCTTTCTTTCTTTCTCAGGGTCACATGCTGCTCCCACCCTCACCCCCCAGGCTGGAGTGCTATAGTGTGATCTTGCTGATCTTGGCTCACTGCAACCTCCGCTTCCTGGGTTCAAGTGATTCTCTGATCTCAGCCTCCCGAGTGGCTGGGATTACAGGCATGCACCACAATGCCTGGCTAATTTTTATATTTTTAGTAGAGATGGGGTTTTGCCATGTTGGCCAGGCTGGTCTCCAACTCCTGACCTCAGGTGATCTGCCTGTCTCAGCCTCCCAAAGTGCTGGGATTACAGGCATGAGCCACCGTGCCTGGCTCATCTTTCCCATTTTCCTCTGACTCGCTTGTTTTGTCTTTCTCTTCTACTTTTAAGGACTCTTGTATTATATCAGACCAACCTGGATAATCTCCCTATTTTAAAGTCATCTTATTAGCAACAGCAATTCTACCTGCAACCTTAATTCCCCTTACATATTTCAGGGATTAGAACGCTGACATTTTGCAAGGAGGGCACTATTCTGTCTACCACACCCACTGTCACTGCTCTGTCCATGTCAGCATCATTTCTCTCCTAGTCTACTATAAAATTATCTAGCTCAGTTTCCCTTCAACTAAACTTGCCCCTGCCAAGCAGTTTTCCACCCTGTAGGCAGACCAATCTTTTGAAAAATATAAGTCTGTATCACGCTGTCTCTCTCTTAAACCGTTTCTATGACTTCTCACTGACCTTAAAAACAAAACCAAACTCCTTATCAGAGCTTACAAGGCTCTTCGGGACCACCCCTTGGTACCTCTCTAACTGCATAAATTCCTTCTCCCTTTCATTAAGCCTTACCATCCTTAGTCACCCCCATTACCTTAAAGTCCCCCATCCCCCACAACTTCGCCCTCCCCTGCCTGTCTCTACCCTCTCATCTTGGCCCTCACCCAAAGTCTCTTTTCTGGTCTCAGATCAAATGAAACTTCCTTAGGGAGGTCACTTTAGACCTCAGAATACCTTTCTTCTTAAGTGCTCCCACAGTTCCTTGTCTATTGTGCTAGAGAAAAGAGTATTTCAAATTACAGATGTGCATGAACACATTCTGTCTACCCTGTCCACGCCACCATCATTTCTCTCTTAGGCTGCTACAAAGTTGTCTAGCTCAGTTTCCCTTCCACTAGACTTACCTGTCCAAGCAGTTCTCCACCCTGTAGGGAGACCAATGTTTCTAAAATGTACGTCTTGTATTATGCTCGCTCTCCTAAACTTTTTCTATGACTTCTCATTGTCATTACACACAAATCCAAACCCCTTATCCAAGCTCACAGTTGTGGATGGTTCAAACAAAAAGAAGCACACAAAGTAAAAGCTAAAAGGGAACTACTTTGTTCCTATTGCAAAGTTTCAAATTCAGACCATTTCCAATTTGTTTGTGTTATCCCTGCACACATCCTGACTTTTTATACATAAATATATGACCACTCTAAGTACACTGTGTGGGACTCGCTTTTTTTTTGAGTCATTTAGCCTATTTTGGGTGTTATGTTAAAAAAATAAAAAAGCAAACCTTGGCTATCTTTCCATATCAGCACACATACCACACTTGCTTTTTAAAGTCTCCATAGCATTTGATAAAATGCAATGTACTATAATTCATCTATTGATTCTTTTATTGATTAACATTTAAGTTTTGGGGGTCTTAAAAACACCATTGCTGTTAGAACTCTGCTAGGTGTATCATTCTGCATAAATATGAGCAGGTCTGTGGCATAGATTGTCAGATGTGGAAATAATGGAGGGAAGGCATATGTATTGGTTTCCTAGGGCTGCCAAAACAAAGTAACACAGATTGGGTGGCTTAAGCAAGATAAATTTTGTTCTCACTTCTGGAGGCTGGAAGTCCAAGATCAAGGTGTCGGGAGGGTTGGTTTCTTCTGAGACTGAGATTTCTCTCCTTGGCTTGTAGATGATGTCTTCCCCCTATATATGACTGTGTCCAAGTTTCCTTTTCTTATAAGGACATAGGCCATATTAGATTAGGGGCCAAACTAATGACCTCATTTTAATTTAATCATCTCTTTAAAGTTCCTACCTCCCAAATTCAGTCACATTTGAAGGTATTGGAGGTTAAGATTTCAATATATGAACTGGGGAGGTGAACGGCATTCATCCCATAAAAGCAAGCATGTTTAAAACTTTTTAAAATGCTAGCAAATTGCCTTTCAGAAAGCCTAGATACTTTCCTTTCCTACCAACATTGTTGGAAATCAAAGTTGGTCTTCCTTAGCAAGTAGTAAGCTCCTTAAGGTCATCTTGATCTTATCTGTGCCCGGCACATAGCAGACGAGCAATAATATTTGTTGAATGAATAGTCACTGAGACAAAACATTTCCCTTGATAGAGACAATTCATGGTTCAAGCAGACTGGCTTCTAACAAGCAGGCAGCACACAGGGTGAGATCAACAGCATATGACAGGAATGCATCCCAAATGCTTCTAAGGAACCCAGATAAACGCACAGCTTTTCAGGGACAGAGTGGGAGAGAGAGGACCCAGTCCTTTTTGATTTTTTTCCTCGTATGTTTTTATCACTCCTCCAAAAATATTAATTAACTACTTGCTGCATACCAAGCACTATAGGCAAGGCAGTGGTGATCAAGACCTTATAGAGTGGAAGGGAGAAGAAAAAACAAGCACAGTGAAGTCGAGAGTCAGTCTTCTGGGTTCAAACCTTTGCTCTTCTACTTACTGGGGCAAATGACTTAATCTTTTTATGCCTCAGCTTTTTAATAAAGTGCAACTAATTAATATCTATGACAAAATGTTGTTGTGAATATTTAATGAGTTAACACTTGTTAAGCACATGAAACACTGCCTGGCATGGAATGAGCATTCCATAATTGTTAGCTATTATTATTGTAAAGGAAAGAAATAAAATGTTACAGAGATAAAGGGCCCACAAATCTCTCCATACTATCTTCACAACTTTCTGTGAATTTGTAATGTTTTAAAAAGTACACATATAAATGTACATTTTACTTTAATTGTACCCCCCCCCCATAGTTACATCTTACATAGTTAGGGTACCATATCAAAACCAGGACTTTGGCATTGGTACAATGTATGTATATATGTCTATTCCATTTTATCACATGTAGTGATTCCTGTATCTACCAGCACAATCAGTGTATAGAACTGTTCTATCTCCACAAAGATGTGCTATCTTTTTAAAGTCACATGTTCCCTCACTACCCCCACCATCGCTAAGCCCTGGCAACCTGTAATCTGTCTTCTATCTCCACAAACGCATAATATTGAGACTGTTATATGAATGAAATAATAGACTATATGACCATTTGGGATGGTCCTGTTTCCCTCTCAGCCCAAGGGCCTTACACTCCATCCACGTTGTTGTATGTATCAATAGTCCATTCTTTTTTATTGGTGAGTAGTATTTCATGGCATGTATGTACCATACTTTGTTAAACCACTCACTGAGGGATAGTTTGGTTGTTTCTAGTTTTTGGCTATTACAAATAAAGCTGGTATGAATAATATTGTACAGGTTATTTTTTGATCACTTGTATTACTAATATTTTTATATTGGTTATATATTAAAGTGGTAAACATTTTGGATAAAATGAAACAGATTAGTTAAAATTAGTTTTACCTCTTTTATATTTCAAAATATGACTACTAGCGTATTTAAAATTGAAGATGTACCTTATATTATATTTCCACTGGACAGCATTATGAAAATGTAACTTGTAGGAGAGCAGCTGCATGCCTACTTGTGATACAGATATTGGGTTGAGAATGCTTTGAGTTCAGCCTTTATGGATAAGAAGGGGCAGGTCTTGTGAACTTGAGACAGAGAATTCCAGGCAAAAGTAACCAAGGATAAAGTACTCAAGAGAGAAAAGGATTTACCTTGCTCAAGAAACAAAAGCAGCTCCTGTGGCTGAAGCAATACTTATTTAAGAAGGGAATGAAGTGGTCCACCGTTTGTAAACATTGTATAGATAGTCCCAGATTCTCCAGTTTTTAAAAATATTTTACATCAATGACACTAATATCCAAATACGCCCATCTACTTTCTGCAGGTAATGAATAGGAAAACTTGATGAAGTATTTTCACAGTAAGTCTTTTAGTGAAGTATGGTTTCCCCAAACAGATACTGGCCCATAATTTAATCCTGGAAATACCACTGTTATTTGTTTGTTTAAAACTTACTGGGAATTATGAGTAGATTAGTTGTTCAGTTAGTTTTTGCTGCATATCACACCATCCCAACACTTACTGAGTTAAAATAACAACCATTTATTTGGTCCCAAATATTGTGGGCTGATAGTTTGTGCTGGGTCCAGTAGGGTGGTTCTTATGGTCTTGCCTGTGCTCATTCATGTGTTCTGTGGTCAGCTATGGGTTGTCTGGAAACTGGTCTAGGAGGGCCACATGAACTCTTATCTTTCAGCAGGGTAGCATGGGCTTGTTCTTGTGGTGGTATCAGGGTTCTGAGAGGGCACAGATGTAATACCTCTTGAGACCTAGCCTAGGAAAAGGCACGTAAGATTGGTTCCACTAGCTTCTGTAACCAATGCAAGCTATAAGACCAGCCCAGATTCAATGGGTGGGGAAATTAGTCTGCTTTTCAAAAGGAGGAGCTTCAATGTCACATTGCCAATGATTGGCTACTGTGAGACATAGAGAATCAGGACTATGTTTGCAAACGTCCACAGTAAGTAAAAGTGGCATGCTGCTAAGTGGTTAAAAACTGGCTCTGGAAAAGGGGGAAACAAACCCTGATTGTAATGCCTGTCAACTTTTATGGTGCAAGTACCTTCACACAGCTAATTTCAAGCTACCATTGTGACATTGCTGAACATTTTTTTAATTGAAAAAAATATTTTTAAAGATGAACACAATTGGCTCTCACAAGCTCATGTGAGCCAGCTCCAGCATACACTAAGAATAAACTCTAATTCTGGTAGTTGGCAGAGGAATGCTGTAATTTCTGGAACTCACCACTCAAGATACCACACTGAGATCTTCTGCCCTCTCTTAAAAAGGCAATTTCAAGGAGTTACATGTCCCAGCAACAGGCAAAAAGTCCCCCAAATAATTGGGTATAAAGACTTTAGAAGTCTGCAACAGTAACTATGAGATACGTGGCAGGTGTCGTTCTCATCTAATTATCAATCTTCTCAGGTGATTGAAAATGGTATTGTGGGTGTGTGTGCAAGTGTACACACAGCTGGCAATCAAAATGAGACCTTCCATATATCATAATTGGAAACACTGTCAAGTTTAACAACATCGGAGTCTGCTTTCTTTCCTTCAGTCTTCAAGAAGATACAAACTGATGCATAGGAATTTCACATCGAGCCAAATAACCTTATGTAACCTTAATTTTGCTTTATTTAGATTGGTCAAATGGGTCACACAAACAGTTGCCTAATTCTGCTCTTTTCCATCTGAGGGTCATATGCTAGCACCACCTCCTGGTGAGAAGATGGGCTTCATATAGGCAACTGCAATGGTGTTTGACTTATTTCCAAAAATAAGTTACTGCTACCACTTGTTTGAAAACCTCAGAGCTGTATGTTTTCTTAAAGTTGTAGGAGAAATAAGTTGTCAAGCTGGTCACTTTTTTTTTTTTTTTTTTTTGAGACTGAGTCTCGCTCTGTTGCCCAGGCTGGAGTGCAGTGGCGCGATCTCCACTCACTGCAAGCTCCGCCTCCCAGGTTCAAGCCATTCTCCTGCCTCAGCCTCCCGTGTAGCCGGGACTACAGGCACTCGCCACCAAGCCTACCTATTTTTTTTTTTTTTTGTATTTTTAGTAGAGACGGGGTTTCACCATGTTAGTCAGGATGGTCTCGATCTCCTGACCTCGTGATTCACCCGCCTCGGCCTCCCAAAGTGCTGGGGTTACAGGCGTGAGCCACCGCACCTGGCCAAGTTGGCCACTTTTAATGCCATTGATTGTATGAATTTTAAACAATAGAGTATTGGGTGTAAGAAACTTTCCCGTTGAAAAAGACTGGGCCAAATAAGAAGGGAATTTGCTGTTATGAGTAAAGAATGGAATCTTCTTAGCAGTTAAATGCTAAAAAGTTGTAGTACAATTAGATTAAAAAAATCACAGTTCTTGGGCTTTTTGTTTGTTTGTTTCTTTCTTTAAACCACTAGAATCTATCATTGGATATTGCCTTGTCCCCAAACAATTCAACATTCTGAGCAAATAGAAATGGTAGTCCTGTTGACATGTCAGCTTCAAACTGAACTTTCCATGCATAGAAACCCCTGCTATAGTGTATAAGTCTCACCTTCTGGCTCTTCTCTTCATATTTGCTTCTCCATGAGAGCAGGTAAGCCAAAGGGGAAGGGCAACAATGGGCTTGGTTTGTGCAGCCTAAGTCAGAAGAACTGAGAGTCCCAATAAGAGCAGCAAAAACAACAATAACTAGCCTCTGACTGTCACTCCCTTCCAAATCTGAAGTTGCCCACTTCTATTGTAAAATATTTTCAGATCCTCACTTACAGCCTGCCACCTGAGGCTCTCAAACCCCAGAAGAACCTGAGGATAATGCTGGCATGAGGGGGATAAAGGCAACCAGGGCACTAAAGACTTTCAGAATTATACAGCAAAACAGAGGCACTGCACGTGGATTACACGGTAAACTGGCTGTGTGCAAGTGAGAAGTGATTCACATTCCAAGCAAAAATCTGTGGTAGATTAAGATTATTTTAATTTTCTCTCCATTCTTTCTTCCCTTAGGCCTCTCTCCATCGTTTCTTTGACAAATATTTTACTGTGCACCTGCTGAAGCCAGGTACTGTCCATGGTACTGAAGACGCAATAGGGAAGCAGACAAAGATCCTTACTACCCTTAAGCGGCTCTCATGATAGGAGAGAAAACAATAAACAAGTAAATAGGCAAATTACGTAGTATATTAGAAGATGATAAGGCCCGGGAGAAAAAAAATAAAAGCAAAAAAGGGAATAGCGAATGCTGTGGCAGGGGAATAGAATTTTTATATTGTGTGGCTAGGGATGAGAGGATATCCCTAAGAAGGTGATAGTTGAGCAAATATTTGAAGGTAGAAAGGATGCAATTCATTAGAGTATCTGGCCAAAGAGTTTCTAGTAAGGGTCAACAGCAAGTGCAAAGGCCTGGACAGGTGGATATGCCTGGTGGGTTCAGGGAATAGCAAAGAGGCTTGTGAACCTGAGGAAGGGTGAGCAAAGAGCCAAACAGAGGGACATGAGACCGAGATAGAAAGGAAGTCAGGCCACATAGGGCAGTAGTTCTTCAAGTGTGGTCCCAGATCAGCAACATCGGCATCACTGGGGAACTTGTTTAAAAATGCAAATTTTGGAGTTCCACCACAAACCTACTGACTCAGCAGCTCTGAGGGGTGGGGTAGGGAGACTCAGCCACCCATTTCAGTGAAGTTTTCCAGATGATTCTGATGTGCACTCAAGTCTGAGAAGCAGTGATTGAAGGCATCAGCTGCCACTGCAGGGCTTCAGATTTTTTTCTCTGAGTGGAATGAAAATTGATTTGATTGTTTAATTAATTAATCTAAAACAAAGATTTGAGTTTTGATGTAATTAAGTGATTGTATGTTTTCCAGGTATATTCATTTTCCTAGACAATGTTGCGGCTCAGAGACTAACAACCCAAAATATGGCATTTTGACATGCTGAACTGAAGAAGCCTCAAGGATTCTCTGGCCTCCCTCCACCACCCAAAGTCTCTCCCAAAGAAGATGAAGTTCCTTTATCTGCCTAAGATCCAGACCCACCAAGGTGGGTCTTCCTTTCCCTGTTATCTCATTATCTGTTGCAGAAAAGTTGAGCAAGATGTGACCACACCTGAGCAGACCTTTTTATGGGCATAATGAATTGCCTCCAATGATTATTTAAATTCCAGAGAGGGCTATTTACAAATTGATATTTATTCCCCATTCTATCATTTGTTGCCCCTCAATAGAATTCTTCTCCCACCTGTCATAACTGGTCTTACCAGGATACAAGCTCCCATTCTTTCTTTAACCTCAAGATAAAATATAAGTTTCTGTAACCTGATGGAAGAGGACTCTTCATTCTAAAGGCATTAAATAAATTTGTATGTCTTTTCTCCTATTAATCAATCTTCCTCATGTCAGTCAGTGATTTTTCAGTGAATCTTTAGGGGCCAAAAGCCTATGGCTCCTACAGCCACAGAAGATAGCACAGTGAAATGATCATTTAGGATATGTCTCCTTAGCATGGTCTCCTGGGGACTTTCTTCAGCCCCTCTGGGCTCTTCTCTGGACAATAGCTGGTCCTGGAAGAGAGAAGGCCCTTCTGATAACTATATGTTGCAGTAAAAACTTAGGTTTATTGTAGATGTCTTTTACTATGATTCTTGAATAATTCTGGCATTGGAATTTTAATATATCTAATTTATAATTTAGCATAACTTGGTGCCTATGTGATGGGAAAATCAGCAAAATATTGTCAGTGCTATACACCATGCACTGGGAATTAATAGCAATTGCATTTCCAACTGTGATCACTTCTTGGTCATTTTTTCTAAGATAACATGATGATATTCACCATGTTTAATATGATCATGGGAATGCTGCTGTAGGATGATGGCTCTAACAAGAAGACTACCTGAAATATCACCAGCAACAACAGCAACAAAAGCTTCACAATGTATATGGATTTCACACACTCCCCTTTCTGTAATATAGAACTCACCCTAGAAATTAGGTGCCCAGCTCCCTTTGCATCCAAGTATTGCCATGTGACTCATCCTGGCCAATAGCATGTGCACAGAAGTGCAGTAATTCACTTCCAGATTAGGGATTTTATGTTGGCTGGATGCAGAGAAGAATGAAGTGCAGGGGTGGTGGTAAAACTTCAAGGTAGAAGGAGCCTGAATCCCTCAACTGTTGTATGGAGGAGATCCACTTGCTGACCAGGAACACCTGCACTGGGCTTCATGCAAGAAAGAAATTAAATTCTACTGGACTAAACTAATGAAGTTCTGGGGTTTAGTTGTTATAACAATGGGCATTACCCTAATACACTTGTCATTTTCTTTTCTGATAACAACACTATGCTGTCAGCATAGTGAGGCATTAGCCTCACATCAAAGAGAAAAAAATCTAAGTATCAGAATGAAATCACTTGCCTAAGGTCACTCAGCTAGCTAGTGGCAGATACAGGATTCATGTCAAACTCCCTTGGCTCTTAATATATGTTTATTACATTATATTTAGTAAGCCAAAGAATGAAATGCAAATATAAAATGGCAACAATGGTGGTTATTAGCCACTATGTGAATTTTCAGCAGTAACATTTTTAAGGAAGATTGTCAACAGAGTTGTTAATAAAATTGTCACATAGTTTAGAAGATGGATTCTATTGTAATATATTACAGCAGATTAAGTTTTGTTCCTTTAAATGTATAAATCAATGAAGGCAAAACCATTGCAATGGTAAAATATGAAGTGCTTTGGGGTAATATTTTGTTTTTACTCAACCTTGATTTTAGTCTAGAAGTTTTACATTCCTACGAAGCAATCCCACCATGTGACTGGCAGCTTGTTGGTTTGGTAAAATAATCTCGAGGAAGGAAATATTGCTAGAATAATAACTCCTAATTTCTGTGCTTGAATCTGTGTCCAAGAGGTATTTAATGTGAAGTTTCTAGCGAAGTTTATTAAATAGCATTGTCATTTCCCTCCGTTAGGCATAATAATAAACCTTTGAAATTCAAATCTTTGAAAAATGCCAAAATTCATTTCCCTCTCCAACTTAATACTACTGTTTAATTTGGGTAAGTTGGTAGAACAGTGGGATTTCAGTCTCTTTTAAAATGGAAAGGGGCTTATTGCTCCTACTTTCAATAATGTCAGATTTATGAAATATGTAAACTCAGCAAAAATTACCCTTCCCTTTGGAAATGTAAGATAGGACTACACTTTCGAGACCATATCCAGCAGGCTTTTTCTGAGCTCTCGAGTAAAGATAAGGAACCTTACATTACCATTGAGAAGGTCAGTTTTAAAATATATTCCCTCAATAGGAGAAGAGACGAACTTTTTGAATAACAAGAGTGTTTAAAGATATTGCTTTATATTTCTACTTTTCTATGTATAACTGGCCTTTGTTGCCTCCTGTTTAAGAATCACAAACTAGAAATTATCCATAGGCTCATCAGTAGTAAAATGCATAAATAAATGGGGGTATATTCCTACATTGCAATGCTACATAGCAGGGAGAAAGAACCATTTGGAAAAGTTCAATGAATTCCACAAACATAAAGTTGATTGAAAAAAAAGGCAGCTACAAATAAGTACATATTTTATCTTATGATGGGGGATTTTATAAATAGGTCACAGGCAGAAAGTCCCTTCCATCACGATTACACTGTACTATGGAAAGAGCCCCAGACGACATATCAGAATGGTCAACATAGAGTGAATTCTCTTCTCTGGGGCTCAATTTTCTCACCTGAGCAGGGCTCCATAGATCCTAACCAAGAGCATAGAGCTTTAATGTAAATTGAAAGGAGCTCAGCATTTCCTTTTCTCTCTAAACTGTTCAATGGGTTGACACCCTCTTTATAAAGAACATGAGAAAAGTCATCACAAGAAATGCTTCAACCTCCAATGGTTCCCTCCTGTAAATCAGACCTCAGTCAGTCCCATCCAGCTCCAAAATTCTATGATTCTTAGCTGTTTTGGGAATCAGGACTGTGGAAATCAACAAGGCATGTATCAAAAATGGCTGAAAAACTGCAATATTACAGTATCTATACTGTATTATCTACCCAGAAACAAACATTTTGGTTGCACAATGGAACTTTGTTGGATATCCTTTAAACCTTAGGGAATATCATTTTGTTTTTACAAAATAACCAAGAGATTTGCTGTTGCTGTTGTTTTTAATTATTTCACTCACATTCTTCTGTAGTTATAGTCTTGTGTCCTTAGCAGTACCAAAGGCAATATTCATGCTTGGATGATAGTTATTGTTTTAAAAAATAGTTCACAGCCTTCAGTTTCATATTACATATTATAGCCTCATAAATACAAGGCTAAAAGACATTACAATCAGAAAAACATCCATTGAGACACTGCCTTCACCCATAAATGTCTAATTATTTTACTAAAAAAAAACCAAAGAATCCCTCAAAATATGGGTATGGGAAGCATATTTTGGCAGTACAACTTGTGAGTCTTTTTTCTTTCTTCTTCTTCTTCTTCTTCTTCTCCTTCTCCTTCTCCTTCTCCTTCTCCTTCTCCTTCTTCTTCTTTTTCTTCTTCTTTTTTAATAGGCAGAATCTTGTTCTGTTGCCCAGGCTAGAGCCATGATCATGGCCTTGAATTTCTGGGCTTAAGTGATCCTCCCACCTCAGCCTCCCAAGTAACTCAGACTATAGGTGCACACCACCATGCCTGGCCAATTTTTTCTATTTTTTTTTTTTTTTTTTTGTAGTGATGAAGTTTCCCTGTCTTGCTTAGGCAGGGCTCAAACTCCTGGGCTCAAGAGATCCTCCCACCTTGGTCTCACAAAGTGCTGGAATTACAGACATGAGCCACTGTGCCTGGCCAACTTGTGAGACTTGAAGGGACAACTGGATAGTCACCATTGTGCATTAGTTACTAAAGCCCTGAGTTATTTGATAAAGCAGGAAATGTGGCATTCAATTTAATATTTCATCCACCCACTACCCCAGGCCCTCAAATCCTTTCCTCCTGGCCCATGAATGCTGGCTGGAAACTTTAATTTTCAAACTCCCTTGCTGCTAGTTGTGAACATGTGGTGAAATTCTTGCCATTAAGATAAGTGGAAATTATGTGTGACTTCTAGGTTTTCTTTATTTATTTTTTGAGTCAGGGTCTTGCTCTGTCACCCAGCCTGGAGTGCAGTGGCACAATCACAGAACACTGTAGCCTCAATCTCCTGGGCTCAAGCCATCTTCCCACCTCAGTCTCCTAATTAGCTGGGACTACAGGTGCACCCCACCAGGCTTCGCTTTTCCTTTTTCCTTCCTTCCTTCCTTCCTTCCTTCCTTCCTTCCTTCCTTCCTTC